>NW_025878984.1:0-1275 GCF_002878395.1 Capsicum annuum
ATTCTATCCCAATTTCTAATTTTCAACAAAAGCACCTAAACTAGGTTACCAATAATTCAATATTTTCCCAATCCTTACTCGAACCAAGTCCATAGTAACAAACACTATTCATTTCAACTTAAAAAGTATAAAAAATATGTTGAAGAACTTACTTGGCGATTGAAGAATCTCAGTTCTCAATTTTAAATTCTATTTTTTTCCAAAATTTGAGTTTAAATCACAAAGAATGAAAGATTTGAAGTTGTTGGTATCTTAATCAAGTTGAACTTGCATTGATTTTGTGGATTGATGCTTGAAATTAGGGTAAAAATGATGTGGGTATGAATTGGGTTAACTGGGTGCCAGATCGGGTGTCCCTTTTCCTTTTTAATTGAAGAGTTGGGTTGGGTCAACTTGCTATTTGACCTGGTATACATGGGTATGAGTTGTGTATATGACTCGTGACCAGGCTTACGAGTCATTTCTTTAACTCGTATTGACCTGGAACTTACCTATGTCCTATATTGGGTACGACTCAAGGTGACGAGTTGTACCTTGAGGGTACGACTCATTCTGAGAATCGTATCCATTCCAGAAACTTTCACCTAATTCTGATTTTAGATTTTGGTCAATAGAATCTTACTTACGAGTAAGACCATTTAGATATGACTAATAAAAAGTCTGTATAACCAAAAATTTTCAGCTTCTCTGGATATTTTCTGCATTCCTTAGCCCTGCGCACTGCACAAATATGTTACCCTATAAATGAATAAGTAAAACAAACATAGGTTTCTTCCCATACAACCCTTGATTTAACATCGCAGAACGACACGGCTAAGTTGGATACTCAGATTTAACCATTTAGCTCGTGGATTGCCTCTCATGCAGCACCTTATTTAACATCGTGGCACGACACAATTGGCTTGACTACTCAGTCTTCGTCAAGGTCAATATCAACTACTTCATTTATGTCTTTTATATTTCCTAAGTAGTGCTTCACTCTTTTACCATTTACCTTAAATGGAGGCTCACTATCCCTCTTCAATTCTAAAGCACTATAGGGATAGACTCTTATCACTGTGAATAGACCATACCACCTTGATCTTAGCTTACCTGGAAACAAATAAAGCTTGCAATTATAGAGTAGGACTTGGTCCTCCTTTTTGAATACTCTCTTGTTAATTTTTTGGTTGTGATGCAACTTCATCTTTTCCTTGTAAAGTGCTAAACTTTCATATGCCTGAAGCCAGAATTCATCCAACTCATTGATATTATTCAATCTTGACTTGGTTGCAT
>NW_025878985.1:0-1254 GCF_002878395.1 Capsicum annuum
AAAGAAGTGCACCCATCCTGAAAGTGTGATCAAAAAATAGAAAAGGTGAAAAAAAGGAGAAAAAGAGAAAAAAAAAAGAAAAGAAAAAGAGAGAAAAAGAGGTTAATGAGTGAACCCCACAAGTTAAGGTAGTGCCAAGGAGGTTAGTCACTCTAAATGTCGTATAATATCATACCATACCTAGCCTACGTTACAAGCCGAAGAAATACCTATAGTAATCCTAGCGTACCTATCTCGGAACCTTGGTAATGATGATAAGGGAAATCATATGGTATTTAGCATACACTGGTTTGAACTTCATTCTGAGAGTGAGTATTTTTGTGATGATCCTTGTGTTTATATTTTTGATGTCTGACATGAGAAAAAGAGGGGAATTTCTTTGTTGTGAAAGCACACTAGTATCTTGCTAAGTTACTTAATTATTTGGGTAGTGTACATTGATACATGCATGATTGTTGGTACTTAGTTGATGCAATGGGTAGAAGCCTTTGTGATACATTGTTGCTTTTCAATAAATTGCACAGTAATTTTGAGTTGGTTGATCTTGGAGATGGTAAACTGAGTTTTGAGCTAAATTGGTTGTTAACTGCTGAATGTTCGTTGTATTCTCTTAGTTAGTGGTTTCCTGAGGATAAGCAATTATATTAAGTTGAGGGTGTTGATATGTGAGCAAAATCCAACACATTTAATGCTTTTTAGCTCAAAATAATGTTTTGATGTGTTTGGTCATGATATTGATGAAGAAGGATGAAGAAAAGAGAATAAACAATAATGGAGCAAAAGAGTGGAAAATCTGAGCAAAAAAGAAGAAAACATGGCTGACGAGTCGTCAGCCTTGTGATAGCCTATCATCATTGGCATCAGCCTTAACCAGGGAGTTTCAGTTTGAGGAGCTGTTCTGATGATGCCGGTGATATGGCGTCAAAGTCGTGATAAAGCATCAAGAATGGCGTTAGCCTTAAGCAGAAAGTTAGCATGGGATAAATATATCTAATGACGTTGGTGATAAGTCGTCAAATCCCTAACGTGGCATCAGCCAGATCGTTAGCCTAAGACAAAACCTGAAGGAAACTGAAGCCTTTCTGAAGCCATCCGTGATAGGGCATCAACTTCTTAACGCAGCATCAGCCTGAGCTCACCTATTCCGGATAGTTTTATTAATTTTGTTATTTTATTTCCTTAAATAGGCTTTAGTATAAATAGCATCTTTTAGGGTTTTGGGGGGATAATTCATCTATCAGACATCAACTCTAA
>NW_025878986.1:0-1848 GCF_002878395.1 Capsicum annuum
TTTGCTTTGTGAACTTTCAGGCTAATCTTCCAGGCTATATATCTGTTGTAACGCTTGGGCTCCATATTTTTGGTATACTTCTTTGCTCCTACTTTGTTGATTTTTTCATATTTTGGGTCTAAATTGGTACTGCAATGTTTGTAGTGATTCTACATTGCATGCACACTTATTTGAGTTAATTTTGCATTCACTTAATAGAAAGTAACTTATTTGTCCCAATTTATGCGGCACCATTGAAATTTCAAAAGTCTAACTGAATTTGTTTGATCGGAATTTCTTTATATACCTTCTAAATGTTTTAAGTTATGAATTATTATAATTTATAGTACTTTTTAAGTAGTCTCCAAATAGAGTTAACGGTAAAAAATATAGTTAAAGTAGTCCAATTTTGTGAACTTCATACTGAACTGCACGAGTTTCCTAACAGAATTATCACCAACTATTAAGCAATACATGCCTCAAATATGAAAGGCGAAGTGATCAAATGGAACCTTGTACTTGTCCGAGTTTGTAATGTGGACACTTTGATTTATGTTTTTGTCATCTGAACCCTTTAACCTATTAAAACATAATATTTTAAACCCTTTTGATGCATATGTTGCATTAAATTATTGAGATGAAAAAGCTTGTGTTTGCATGCAATTTTGGGTGAGTGAAATCAAATATTTTACATTTAAAAATATTTAAAAAAATTAAAAAATAATATTTTTTTTTTAAAAAATCCCAAAATCCCACTTTTTTTTTCATCGACCCCTCGTCCCCCCACCCCACCCCACCTACCCAACACCACCACATACAACAACCATTCCCCTCCCCCCTCCCCGTCACCCACCCTCCATTCAGCACCACTATCAAGTCTAAATAGAGTAGAAAATCAAAAGGCTTTAATCTTCAGAAATTCAAAATTATAGATTAGTAAATTGCTTAAAGATTGTTATTTTTTCGGGTACAAAATATGTATTTACAATCAAAACTTTATATCATATTCAATCAACTTATGAACAATCAAAATGAAGTTTAAACTATTTTCTGAAAAAACAGAAAAATTAAAGTTTAGAGAAAAATGAAGAAAGAAAGAATCAAGTCCACCAAATTCACGGTGTGTCCTTAAGGAATTTACTCCCCTCAAGTACCTGAGGTTAATGAAATATATCCGCCCAAGATAAAATGATTCACTTCAACAAGTAGTGGTACCTCAAATTTGCTGAACTTCAGACACACTCAACGTTCGTAAATCACACTTGAGTTTTTAGGAAGAACATAAAAGCTTCATCGTTATTGTTAGAGTTGTGACCTGAATTATGTTGAGCTGGCCCTGAAAATTTCGTGGTGCAACCCATATTTGTGATTTTCAATAAGGTCTGTGGTGGTAGTGTAGGGATCGGGCTGATAATGGACCTTTATATTTTTTTGGGCCTAGGACTTATTTGTATATATGCACGTATTATATAAGTGTATTTAGTGGGTTATTTGGTGTATTTCAAAAAATACTCATTCTCCATATTGTACTCCTCTCATTTCATTATAGTGAAACATTCTCTGCCTCTGTCCATGGTTTATCCTGTAAGGGTTTCCACATAAATTTGTGTGTTCTTGTTTATTATTTTGCTTGTGGTTTGCTTTATTTCTGTCGATTTATAACAAACTGGTATTATAGCCTGTTCGATTTTTTCGGAGATGGCAACCATAAAGTATGATATTCCACTGTTGGATCGCAACACTTGATTTTTATTTTGCCAGGTTAAGATGCGGGCTGTTATAACGCTCCAATTTTCTAGGATCGGAATGTCACAAGGTGCTTATGACCCCGAAGGGCCACAATCTAACCCTCTTCTGATATCTATACCT
>NW_025878987.1:0-1388 GCF_002878395.1 Capsicum annuum
ATGTGGAAAACCTTTTGGTAATTTCTTGTCCTTGAAAGTTCTTGATCGAGTGAACTTTGAAGCCTTTAGTTCACCCAGAAAAATCTTCTTCATTTCCAGCTCCACTAACGCAATCAAACATAATAGATAGGGAGGTTTATTCAAGATATCATCTTCATCCTCAGACTCATCTTCATCCTCGTCCTCACTATTATCATCATCGTCTTCATTCTCATCCTCACTATTCTCATCATCATCTTCATCCTCATCCTCACCATTATAATCTTCATTGTCATCGTCATCGTCATCGTCATCTTCATTGCCATTATATTTAAACACAACATATTTAACTGAAGCACGACAAAACTGTATCACATCGTTAGCCATGAACTGAATCCGAGTCCCTAGGCCTTCCAACTTCTCATGATCGACATAACCATTTATCTCTGTGGCATATAAGTATCTCAAAAATCTAATCTTCTTTTGAATGATTTTCACCTGCTTTATAGCTCGACTATACTGAAGGATTTGTTCGTTCGTCAAATCAGGGTCAGACCAATCCACTTCCAGGCACATTAGTACATTATTAAGATTCTTTCCGAGACCATCCATACATTCTGATTGATTAGAATCATTCAGCTCAAAACTGCACATTGAACTGGTATTACTTTCAATGAAGTTTGGCAACTGTGATACTAGTCTTTCCACCTCGAGCATAGTTTTGTGATCGCCTAGAATTATGCTAAACTCATGCATTTCCGCAATCCATTTTCGCAGCTTCTTCGTAATTTTAACTAAGAAATCAGGCGAAAGAACATGATGGTACTTGATAAAGGTTCTTAAAAATCTTAGCCGCATTTCACGTTTCATAATTGGATAATTATTGAACCCAGCCCAGCCAACTCCAATCTTGATACTTGATAGGTCAAATAACATATGGTGATCAATGTCATATTGATGCATTTTCCTGTAGTTAAAGAAAAAATTCCTGCAAGTTCACCAAAGTGTTGGATCGAGTATGAGTTTCATTATTAATGGCAACATTTTTAATACTGTCTTTCAGTATCTACTATTAGAAACTGTATTAAGGCCCGTGAAAGATTATACACCTTCTGTACACTAACTCTTGGAATTTTTACTTGGGTCTTCCCTAATATCTACTATTATAAGCTATGTTAAATGAAGGGGAGTCTTGGAGTAACTGGTAAAGTCGGGATTCTTTGACCAGAAGGAATTCTGTTCAGATGGAGGATATCTAACCAGAAGCTTCGCAACTCAATCATAGATGATTCTATCATCAAAGATTTGACCTTGGTCATGGGTTCAAGCCTTGGAAACAGCCTCTAGCAGAATTGCAAAGTAAGGCTGTATCCAATACACCCTTGTGGTGGGGCCTTTCCCTGGACCCT
>NW_025878988.1:0-1229 GCF_002878395.1 Capsicum annuum
TTTGGGTTGTGGTTGATAGGTTGACTAAGTGTGCTCATTTCTTGCCTAGTCATACTTTATATACTGCTGAGGATTACGCTAGATTATATATCGGAGAGCTAGTCAGATTGCATGGAGTTCCCTTGTCTATCATTTCGGATAGGGTACTCAGTTCACTTCGCAATTTTGGAAAGCTTTTCAGAAGGGTCTTGGTACCCAAGTGCTTTTGAGTTCTTCTTTTCATCCGCAGACCGATGGTCAAGCTGAGCGAACCATCCAGACCTTAGAGGATATATTGAGAGCTTGTGCACTTGACTTTAAGGGAAGTTGGGATGATCACTTACCATTGATAGAGTTTGCTTAAAATAACAATTTCCACTCTAGTATTGGCATAGCTCCATTTGAAGCCTTATATGGGAGAAAGTGTAGATCACCCATAGGTTAGTTTGAGGTGGGTGAAGCAGCTGTGAGTGGTCCTGATTCGGTATTTGAGGCTATGGAAAAAGTTAAGTTGATTAGGGAAAGGTTGAAAATAGCATAGAGTCGTTAGAAGTCATATGCGGATGTTAGAAGGAGAGACCTTGAGTTTGATGTTGGTGACCTAGTGTATCTAAAAATTTTACCCATGAGGGAGGTGAAGAGATTCAGAAAGAAGGGGAAGCTTAGTCCCCGTTATGTTGGTCCTTACAAAATTCTTAGTCGTGTTGGTAAGGTTGCTTATGAGGTCGAGTTGCCTTCTAAGTTGTCCTCTGTTCATCCAATATTCCATGTCTCCATGCTTAGAAAGTACATTAGCGATGCTGCGGTAGTGGATTCCTCTGTAAGTGCTGACATTCAACAAAATCTTTTTTTTAATGAGATTCCTGTTGAGATTCTTGATTTCAGTGTCCGAAGACTAAGGAACAAAGAAGTTCCCTTGATCAAGGTGTTGTGGCAAAACCAATCTGTTGAGGGTGCAACTTGGGAAGCTGAGGCAGATATGCGATCCAAGTACCCGCACCTATTTTCCATAAACTCCAATAAATCCTAAGGTACCGTTCTTTCCTAAATCATGCACTTTTACTAAAAGTTGCAGTAGTTCAGCTGTCATTTATTATGTGTTCTGATGTAGTTTCTTGAATTTATGCATTCTATGTTGCATTCGGAGTGAGAAACGATGTAATGATGAGTCTAACGAATGGTTTCAGCTGTATGATCTATTCCCTATCTAATCTTGGCATGTCTAGCATCATTCGAGGATGAATGTTTCC
>NW_025878989.1:0-1066 GCF_002878395.1 Capsicum annuum
ATACACATAATAAAAATAATAAATAATAATAATTACATTTTACTATCTCACCACTAATTAATTATTATGGTCATTTAAGCATTGTTCCACATAAGTTGAAATATAAAAATATTATAAATTACAATGATAAAAAATTTAAATTATTTAAAAAATATAATTGGCTATCGTCGATACAAAACTGTGGACAAGGAGAGCAACATATATTATTCAAAAATTATATAAAAAGTATTATAAATTACAATAGTTAACAACTTAAAATATCTAAAAACAATTTAATATCTTATATATTTCAAAAAAATCACATGAAAAATATTAGAAATCACAATAATTAACAACTTTAAAAAATTAAAAGATATAAAAAATTTGATCGACTCTTAAAATTATATTAGTCGCACTAAAATTGGAATAGAAGATAAGTATTATAAATCACAATAATTAAAAACTTAAATTAATTTTAAAATATAATTGACTATCAATGCCATAAAAATTTGGACAAGAAGAGTAACGTATATTAATTTGAAAATTACATAAAAAATATTATAAATTACAATAGTTAACAATTTAAATTATCTAAATACGTATTAAAATAACATATGTTGAACTTATGTTAGATTCCGGATGAATCCTAGAAAATATATGCAATCCTTTTATTAATTTTTTTATTTAAATATATCAAAATTGAAAAAATAAATAAGTATCTTAATATTGGGCCCGTGCTAACACGGGTCATGCTCCTCTAGTTACTTATATATATATATATATATAAGCAAAGTTTCTACCTACGTTAAGTTTATAGTGCATTAATAGCTTTCTTTTCTTGTACATTTTCATTTTTGCCCTTTTCTTTTTTTTGTTAAAATCATCTCCACTTAGCGTTTTGTAATTGATTTCTTCTTGTTATTTATTGGATTACCTTTTATTATAACTTCTTTTATTTATTAAAAACAATCACTTTATCTTTAAAAAAATTACGCCAAAATAACTTTTAACATAAAATTAAAGTTTGCAATAATTTTTTACTACACCGTTGAAATCTTTTAAAAAATCTTATTTAATTTATTTTTTT
>NW_025878990.1:0-1134 GCF_002878395.1 Capsicum annuum
ATTTAACTTTCTGTTCAGGACCCTCCTGAAAGATGCGACTTTACTTCCTATTTAGGACCCTCCTGATAAATATGATTTTATATTCGTTTCAGGACCCTCTTGTAAGATGAGACTTTACTTTCTGTTCAGGACCCTCCTGAAAAATGGGATTTTACTATCTGTTCAGGACCTTCTTAAAAAATAGAATTGTATTTACTGTTCAGGACGCTCCTGAAAAAATGGGAATTTACTTTTGTTCAGGACCCTCCTGAAAAATTGGATTTTACTTTTATTTAGGACCCTCCAGAAAAATAGGATTTTTTTATTTGTTCTGGACCCTCTAGAAAAATGGGATTTTACTTTTTTTTAGGACCCTCCTAAAAAATATAGGATTTCACATTTAGTTTTGGACCCACATGAAAAATGACAGTTTAATTTTTTTCAGGACCCTCCTGAAAAATGGCATTTTACTTTTGTTCAGGACCCTCCTGATAAACGGGATTTTACTTTATGTTTCGACCACTCCAAAAAAATTAGATTTTACTTTTGTTCAGGACCCACCAGAAAAATGGGATTTTACTATCTGTTCAGGACACTCCTGAAAAATTAGATTTTACTTTCTATTTAGAATTCTCCATAAAAATAGGAATTTACTCTCATTTCAGGACCCTCTTAAAAGATGGTATTTATATTTCACTTTTTGTTCAGGACACTTTAAAAAAATGAGATTTTACTTTTGTTCAGGACTCTCCAAAAAAATGAGATTTTACTTTTGTTCAAGACCCTCCAGAAAAATGAGATTTTTCTTTTTGTTCGGGATCTCCTTAAAAATGGTATTTTACTTTTGTTCAGAACAATCCTGAAAAATAGGATTTTACTTTCTGTTCAGGATCCTTCTAAAAAATGAGATTTTACTTTCTTTAGGATCCTCTGAAAAAATGGTCTTTTACATTCTGGTCAGAACCCTCCTAAAAAATAGCAATTTCGTTTCTGTTCAGGACCCTCGTGAATAATGGGATTTTGCTTTCTGTTCAGGACTCTTTAGAAAATTGGGACTTGACTTTCTGTTCATGACCCCCCTGAAAAATGGAACGTCATTTTCCATTCAAGACCCTCCTGAAAAATGGGACTTTACTTTCTGTTCAGGACCTTCTT
>NW_025878991.1:0-1519 GCF_002878395.1 Capsicum annuum
TCTCTTTCAATTCTTAAACATGTGGTGGTCATTCACTTTGTACCAAATCATGAAATTCTTTCCATAATCATCTTTAACATTTACAAACAGGAAATATTCCTCTCTTCAATTCATAACCAACATAAAGTTCATAAATGATAGTAAAACCCTTGGTTCATGTTTTAAGACATGTAATTGAGTAACCCATACCTTGTAAATCAAGAAATAACACAATGAGAGAGTGAAATATGTTATTATTGATCTCAATTCATATTTCAAAACTGAAAACACATATATACCTACACAAGAGTAAAAATTCAAGTTTAAGGGGAGGCCTCAAGATCAAAATATTCACAATGCATACTTCTTAATGTAATTCGAAACCCTTCATAAACATGTGATTTCTCAACATTCAAAATCTTATTGAAATAATTTCATCATACCCATGTAATTTAGGAAAATCCCAAGTACCTTAGATTACTTAGTCCAAAGAATAGAACCCAAATCTTGATTTGTTTTCTTGGAATCCTTGACTTAAGAGCTTGGGTATTGATCTTTTGGGAGGTTTAGGGTTTTCTTAGGGTAGAAGAAGAAATAATATTGTTACAATGCTCTTTGGTGCTTCAAATCTTGTGTTTTGGATGGCTTTGGGATGAGATGAATGACCTAATTGCCCTCAATTGTACGGATTCAGAAGCTGAAAAATAAGGGGTGAAATGGAGCATGCATCACATGCTATGGAACGCCAAAATGGAGCATGCGTTACATGCTCTATCGTACACCCCCACAGGCGTGAAATAGAGCGTGCGCCACATGTTTATCGTACGCAGCTACTGGTTCTGACGAAAATAATCATAACTTTTTGCTCGGGTATTGGATTAAGGCAAAATTGATATCGTTGGAAAGTTGACTCAATTATCTACATTTTTGTGGGTATTTAGCTTCAAAATTCTACGTGTATCAAAAGTTACACACGTTTAAAGTAGACCCTTGTAACATCGAAAATAAAGATTTAGTCGAATCGAAGGTTCTTAGCTCAACTTTTCTCTAAGTGATTCCTATGAAGATTTTTCACCTCGAAAGTACTTCACACACAAGGATATAGATCATGACACTTATTATCACTTAGAAATAATTTCTATTAGAGCATACACATGTAGGAACAACAGTTCGATTTCTAGTTCAAAAATGCAGGGTGTTATAATTTGTCCCATATTAAGTTGGCAGGCCTTAAGGAACAACAAATAGAATCATAATTTTAATATATCACACTTTGAATATAATAATTTACTATTTTGGGAAATGATTATAGTAAACAATAAGAGTAAATTGAAAACAAATTGATAAATTATCTCTTAGATTTTCTGAATTGAACTAGCAAAGTCAACTTTTATTTTTATTATAGCAAGGTAAAAAAGTATGCCATAATTCCTCTTTTAGAAACCATACTTCACTTGAAACATTTTATTTGGTTTGGGAATAATTTAGAATCGCTGTTTCATTTGAATTGAGAAATGATTATAGTAAATAATAGGAGTAA
>NW_025878992.1:0-1406 GCF_002878395.1 Capsicum annuum
AACCAAAATACACTCTTTTCTTCCGTTTTCTCTCAAGAACAAGAAGATGGTTTTCAATTGGGGATTTAATTTCAAGAATCTTTCCATCAATCTTCCAAGAATCAAGAACTAAGGTATGCGTGTGTTGATTTATGGATTCCTTTCATCCATAAAGCAAAAAAAAATCATATTCTAAATTATGTATTATGATATTTATGATGTTGATGGTTGATGATCATGTTGTTGAAATTTGATGATGCCCAAGATGGGATCTTAGTATGTTTGTATGAAACTATGGTGGTATATGATGTATAAACATGTGAAATTGGTTGTTGAATACTTGTAAGCTTGATGAATCCACCTATGCTAAATATTTGCATGCAAGGTGTTTGAGAAAATACCTAAGAGACTAGAAATCATGCTTTTATGACATAATAGGTCCTAAATGACTAGTCCATGTTCTATGCTTATATTCAACATGATTTCCATGCAAATTATTACGCATTGTTGTTGTAATATGGAATGCTCATGAAATTGAACTTATGCAAGTATTTACATGTTATATGCATTCCCTTTTCATGATCAAGAATATGATAACCACGTGTAGTATGAAATCCCCTACTTATGATATTGTGAATTATGGACTCTATTCTTATGATCAAGTCAGTCATGTGTGTCAGTTTCCTTCCATCAAGTCCTGGGGGTACTTGTACCTGAAAAATATAGTTATGTGCCTAGAACCATGTCATGTTGTTACGATATCCTCAGTTAAGCTATGCTCAGTAGAATTCAGTCAGTCATGTGACTCAGGAAATCTCAGTAATCTCATGAACTCAGTCAGTTACCAGACATCAATAGTAATTCCATCAGTTAATGAAAATTCAGTAAAATCAGTACCAGTCTAGTTTTACTCAGTACTCAGTAACTTCAGTTCTCTCAGTAAGTCCTCAAATCTCAGTAGTATTCCATCAGTCAACGGAACTCATTAAATTTAGATTAGCTCAGCTAAGCAACACTATCAATCTAGTTAATTAGTTCAGTTAATCAGTTTAGTCAGTCATGCTCAGTGTCTATTCAGATGAGAGTAAAAGTTAGTGCTGAGTGAACCCAAGGATGGGAACACATACTGTCAGATGAGGGTGTGATTCTTAGCAGTCATCCTTGCATTCTAGAACTATGTAGCCATCATAGGTTGAGATATCAACACTGCCATCTTGAGGGTTGATGAGGCGGACATCCGCCATTCTCTTTTGGGGACACTTCCAGATTTGAGGGTCACTCACAACATGTCTTTACCCGTGGTACGGTATTGACACCCTTCCAATCAGGGCAAGGATTAGACCCTAGTTTAGCTACATTAGCATACATGGGGCATGTCAATTAAACTACTACATCCTACAGTTTCAGTCATTCAATCTCTGTAAAAG
>NW_025878993.1:0-2726 GCF_002878395.1 Capsicum annuum
CTTATGTCATAAAGTATGAAACTTTGGAAGGTTTTATGGTGATATTGGTGTATGGGTTCTTGGAACCCTATTTGAGATTATTATTTTGAGAAAATCATGTGTTATAAACACCTTGAGTTTAAATAATTTGAGATGATAAAGAAGCTTTGACCTTTTGGTTATAAAAAGGGTTGTTTTTGAAATCGAGATGAGAAAAAAAAATCCACTTTTATTGATTTATTATGAAAGGGGTAGCATGATGGCTCCCGTTGTGAATTGTTGAAATATTTATTAGTAGATTTTCTTTTGAAAAGATCTGAGCTAAGTCTGGGAGTAGTCTTTAGCACCGAGCGGGAGGTATAGCAGGATTGGTACTTCCCTAGAACTATGTGCCCTCGTAGGTTGTGAGTCTGAGGTTGATTTATATAGTGATCACTAGTGTTTAGATTGATGATTTAAGGTCCTACTCCGATGGAAAGGATAGGACAGCTCTCCCCAACGTGGGTTAGACGTTGGACTCCATGTAGCTCACATGATTTATGTCGGTTATAAGAGACTCCCAATGTGTGTGTGTGTATTCTCCTATCTAATAAGAAAAGTCTTATTCTTCTATCTGAGATGAAAACATATTTGTTTGAAACACAGAGTTTGAGAAAGTATTATTTTCGAAAGATTTAATGAACATATATTCTAAAGAGAATTGTTATGAGATTTGATTTCTTTGATGATTTGGAATCGAGATGGAAGTGAATTGAGATTTATTATGATGACTCACATGTTTCACCTAATATATTTTACTCTCTTATGATTATGATGATTTTAATTCGAGCTAAGTGAGTCATTTATATCAGCATGCATAATTTTATAAACTATGATGATATTAAGATATTATTTTATATATGCATTGCACCCCCATATGCTCAGTACGTTTCCATGGTATTGACCCACATATTCGTATGTGGGCTACATTTTCTCGAAATTTAGGTACAAGGTATAGTGTACATCTTCAAATCCAGTCAGCAGGTGATGAGTCCTTTTACATCAAGGACTTGAGTTAGTTATACAGTTCAAGAAGTGTTGTATTTTCTTTATTCAACTGTATTGAGTTGGGATAGTCGGGAGTCATGACCCAGCTACCTATAGTCATTACTAGTAGAGGTTTCATAGACAGTCAGTAGAAGTTGATGTATTCCGTTTCAGTTTTAGTTGTAAAAGCAGAGTTGTAATTTTGTAAATTTAGTTTTGTATCTATCATATTCAGAAAAGAGTTATTTTCCATCTATTTGTATAGATTTATACTTTTTGTTTAGTTGCTTACGAGTTATGCCAATAGAAGGGTTAGCTTGGGATCACATGTGATCCTAAGCACCGTGTGACGTCTCGGGACCCAATTTTTGGGCGTTACAGACCCCAAGGTTAGCGAGTGCCAAGGAGGATTAGTCACTTATACGTCCATATGTACCCTAGAAAATTCCTATAGTGATCCTAACTTGACTATCTGAAAACCAAGGTAAAGAAAATAAGGGCAAGCCTATGGTGTTTGATACACATTGATTGGAACTTCTCTTCTATGTGTAAGTGTCTCTTAACTATCCCTGCATTGTATTGCATTATTTCATATGAGTGAGTGGTACATCTTTGTTGTGAGGGCACATGATTCATATTTCTAGATGTTGATGTTGGGTGTATTTATGCATTTCAGTGTTACTATTCTAGTTATTTAACCTTATTTTGAGGATGATTCATGTTCTATATGAGTCATAATGATATAAATAATCATCAAAGTGTACAACTATGCTTTTACAATGTTTAATGGAGTTTTTAAACAAGTTTGGGTTTAAATGGATAATTTAGAGTTCAATCGAGGAAACTAGAGTTACTAGCTTGAGCTAGGTGCTTGTCTAGTCTATATCAATGTATGCTAATGTGTTAAATGAGTTAAAAATGTTTTAATAGTTTATTTATATGTGTAACAACTTGTTTATAATGTGTAAGGGTCAATTGGATCAAGAGTCAAAATAATAAACTTAAGATCAATGTGAATTAGCCAATGCTTAGCTGCCTTGAATTTTGTGTTTTTTTTAGTTCAAAATTGTTGTATTTTGTGTGATAGGATGCTTGTTTTATGGATTAAGATGATATATGAAGGATATAAAAGCTTCAAATCAAGTGGACACAACTCAAGAAGGTTTGGAATGGATCAATAGAAGCACAATACACAACTTGGACTCAATTTTGACACCTGAAATGTCCAGCGCAATTGAGGGCATTTGAAGAGGTTCTTGGTGCGTTCTATACTCCAAAAGATTCAAAAAGAACCCTAAACAGTATGTCCCCTTGATTTTCCCACGACACGGGCTCCATTCTGGTGCAATGAAGCCCACGACGCGCCTCCATTTTAGTGTTCTCGTGCCTTAGAAAATATTTTGAGATCAACTTCCAATGGGAGCCCGCGATTATCCCCCAATGCGGGATCTATTCCAGGCCATACATGCATGTTGAATCCTTGTCCAACATGGTTTTGGCTTATCCTTTTGTTATAAATACATCCTTAGACACGTTTTTAATCATTCTTGGGCATTTTGGAGAATTGAGGGGCTTCTATAACTTCATCTTTTCTGTTTTACATTATTTCTTTAGTTTTATTTTAGATTATATCATGAATTCAACCTTTTGGGTCATGATTATGACTATGAGTGGCTAAGAACTCTCTTTCCAGGGTTAAAGCCAAGAACATGACTACTATT
>NW_025878994.1:0-1032 GCF_002878395.1 Capsicum annuum
AAAGATCCTTCACACTTTAATATAATAATGTAAACATAAAATATATATTTTAGTGTAGACACATATATATTTTATCACCAAAAGTTTCAAGTGGTTGATGTTTAAAAATTCAAAGATCCTTCACACTTTAATATAATAATGTAACATAAACATATATTTTAGTGTAAACACATATATATTTTATCACCAAAAGTTTCAAGTGTTCTATGGGTCATTACTTTTGTGTTTCTCATGTAGTACTTCTTTCCCTTGCTGACATAGGCTAAGATAGACACATTAATTTGAACCATAGTTGTTGTACGATTATTTTTCTTTTTTTCCCTATACTTAAAATCTTTCCTTGTTTTTAAAATCAAATCTTTACAAAATCGTTGATACCATTCTTATTATGTACTTAAAACTTTTAAAAATTTGATACTTCTTAAATTTTTCATATTATAACGCTTTTAATTTATTTCTAGATTTTTCAAATCTTCTTAAAATCAAATTTAGTTAATTTACAATTTTTAAACTAATGGAAAAAATATTAATTGTCATTAATTCTGACGACTTCTAATAAGAAACGGTTTGATGATAAATATATTAATTAATTTTTAAGTCTTAAATATTAGAATAAAATAGTAAAAAGATGATTTGTCTAAAGTAAAAGACTTTTAATGAAAGACAAAAATTTCAAACAACATTTCCCCCTCATACTTTTAATATATTATAGATTATAGTTTATTGATTATTGATTATAGATTATAGATTATAGATTATAGATTATAGATTATAGATTATAGATATAGATATAGATATAGATATAGATTATAGATTATAGATTATAGATATAGATTTGTCTCTCAGCTTCGATTTTTATTTCTTTTTGTTATTTTTCTTGATTTTTAATTTTTATAATTTTTTCCTTTTTCATATTTTAGTTCGTTTGTCTCAATTTTTATTTTTTTATCTTTTCATTTTCTTCTCAAACATTATTTATTTTTTATTTCTCCATTTTTAAAATTCATTTGTGTTAATCATTATTTTTTTATT
>NW_025878995.1:0-1129 GCF_002878395.1 Capsicum annuum
TTTTCAGGAGGGTCCTGAAAAGAAAGTAAAATCCTATTTTTCAGGAGGGTCCTGAACAACAAGTAAAATCCCATTTTCAGGAGGGTCCTGAACATAAAGTAAAATCACATTTTTCAGGAGCGTCCTGAACAGAAAGTAAATTCCTATTTTTCAGGAGGGTCCTGAACAGAAAGTAAAATCTCATTTTTTAGGAGGGTCCTGAACAGCAAATAGAATCCCATTTTTCCGGAGGGTCCTGAACGGAAAGTAAAATCTGTTTATTCAGGAGGGTCCTATACAGCAAGTAAAATTCTTATTTTTCAGGAGGGGCCTCAACAGATAGTAAAATCCCATTTTTCAGGGGAGTTCTGAACATAAAGTAAAATCCCATTATTCAGGAGGGTCCTGATCATAAAGTAAAATCCCATTGTTCAGGAGGGTCCCGAATATAAAGTAAAATCCCATTTTTCGGAAGGGTCATAAACATAAAGTAAAATCCTTTTTTTCAGGAGGGTCCTGAACAGCAAGTAAAATCCTATTTTTTTAGGAGGGTCTTGAACAGCAAGTAAAATCCTATTTTTCAGGAGGGTTCTGAAAAGCAAGTAGAATCCCATTTTTCAGGAGGGTCCAGAAAAGCAAGTAGAATCCCATTTTTCGGGAGGGTCCTAAATGTAACGTAAAATAACATTTTTCAGGAGGGTCCTGAACCGCAAGTAAAATCTCATTTTTCAGGAGAGTCATGAACAGCAAGTAAAATCCCATTTTTCAGGAGGGCCCTGAACATAAAGTAAAATCCCATTCTTCAGGAGAGTCCTGATCATAAAGTAAAATCCTACTTTTCAGGAGGGTCTTGAACATAAAGTAAAATCCCTTTTTTCAAGAGGGCCATGAACAGAAAGTAAATTCCCATTTTTCAGTAAAGTTCTGAACATAAAGTAAAATCCCATTATTCAGGAGGGTCCTAATCATAAAGTAAAATCCCATTGTTCAGGAGGGTACCGAACATAAAGTAAAATCCCATTTATCGAAAGGGTTATAAACATAAAGTAAAATCGCATTTTTCAGGAGGGTCCTAAACAGCAAGTAGAATCCGATTTTTCCGGAGGGTCCTGAACATCAAATAGAATCCCATTTTTCAGGAGGGTCCTGA
>NW_025878996.1:0-2320 GCF_002878395.1 Capsicum annuum
TCACCACCACCACCAAAAAAAGAGAAATCCTTAGCCTTTACAACTCTTAACATACAAATACTGCATTTGTTCCACCAGGTCATATGTTGAGCTAGTCTTGTCCTTACCACCAAGATTTGGACTTGTTTTTTTCAGAGAAAACTCACCTTGTCCAGAAGAATACAAACTAATCCCACCACCACCACCACCACCGCCACCACCGACGGCATGGCCACCAGACACAGCCGGAATAATTGAGCCAGGAACAGTAGTAATAACAACAGGCTTAAGGTCACCTGGTACTGGCTCCACCGGCTTTGTATGGTTCTGGTTTTGGAAGTTAACCTGTCGATACATGAAACAACTAAATTTAATAAACAAAGAGGCCATGGATTAAAATCTAACCCACCCAGAAAATACAAAATAAAAACCGTTTATATGCCATAAAACAGAACCAGACACACGTGAAGGGGCGTGTTAAAATATGATAAAATAAGTAAATAGAAGTTTTTTTTTCTCTAGTGGTTCAAGAAGATGACAGAAATTCAAGATTACCTTATTTTCTTGGCCCATTGGAACCACCATGTTTGTTCCATTTGTCTGTTGCTGCTGCTGCAATTTCTTGTTCTTCTTAGAAGAGGAATTACCATTTGAGTTACCAGAAGACACCACTCCTCCAGCAGTAGCATTACCACTAACAACTTGTTTCACTTCCTCTGTTGTAGATAAATAAAGCTTCAAACTCAACTCACCACGTACATGAGAAAAAAGACTCCTTTTATCAAGAGTATAAAGTTGTGCCATTTCTTCCCCTTGTCTACCAATGCTTGACCCAGAAATCCTAGCCCGACCCAGAAAATTTCTGCTGGTGTTTGACCTTTTTTCATTGAAAGCATTGACTTCAATGGTCCTATAAGGAAGATCAGCAATATCGTTTACATGAAAAACAAGCTTTTCGTTCCATACAGGGTTTAAATCTCTGAGTTTTACTTGAGTTCTTAGTCTTTGATTCTCAAACTCAACTTCTACAAATGGTGATGAAGAACCTTCACCATCTTTAGGCATCAAGTTATGTGCTGCCACCACTTCTACCACCAACTTTTCTTTACCATTATTCATGGCTGATAAAGGAAGAGAATGTGACAGATAGAAAACAGAGGAATAAGATTTTACAACAGCGAAGTGACTATTTTGAGAGAAGCAGAAATAGGGCGTGGAGGTGGGGTGTTTAGATTACAGAGAAAGAAACACCAATTTTGCTGTCTTAAATATAAGGCGCGTTCTTTGTAATTGATTCATTACGGGCGAACCATCAAAACACGCACTTTTTCTCGGTGAAATAAATTTTAATTATTTTTCCTAAAATGGTATATTAGTCGTTACGTGGATATGTTAGGAATTACATGTTATAACTCCAATTGCGAGTGACTTTGAATTTTTTATTTTAATAAGAAAAATCTTTAAAGATAAGTCTTTTTTTTTTCCTTTTTAGTATAATATAAGTATAATTTTGTCTTATACATCTCAAATATTTTTAAATTTTTCATACTCATTTATCTCTCAAATTCTATTTTTATTTTTATTATTTTTATTTTTTTTTATTTTTCTTTAATTTTATTTTTATATTTTAATTCATTTATCTTAATCTTTATTTTTGGATTTTTATCATTTCTCTTCCCCCTCTTCCAATTTTTCTCAAACTTTATTTTTATTTTTTCCTCTCATTTTTATTTTTTTTCAATTTTTTTAATTCTTCGCCTTTTTCTTAATCTTAATTTTTTTCTTGCCTTGTTTTCTCAATTTCTTTTTTATTTCTCTATTTTATTTGTTTGTTTGTTTTCTTTTTTTCTCAACTTCTATTATATTTTGTTAATAAATAAAAAAATGGGTAATCCACAAAGGGATCTTCTTTTTTGGACATCAAAGCAAGGGCATGAATTGTTGTTACGAAGTTCTTTGGGATAAGTTTTGCCTCTAAGACAAAAATCATAGAACAACTCATAAATCAAGGCACAATGTGGTAGTGTCAAGTCTTGCTTATGGAGCATAACTTGTTGTTTGAAAATCCTTGAGTTAACATCTCATAAATAAAAAAATAATGTAGTAGTGTCAACACTTGTTCATTAGGCGTAACTTGTTCTTTTGAGAGGCCTTGTGCTAAGTTTTATCTTAAAGGCAAGACTAATAGAGCATCACATAAATCAAGACACACTATGATAATGTCAACTCTTGTTCATGGGGCGTAACTTATCGGCTAAGTCTTGCCTCTAAGGCAAGAATTATAGAATATCTCATAAATCAAGACACAATATGATAGTATCAACACTAGTCCATGCGGCGT
>NW_025878997.1:0-1980 GCF_002878395.1 Capsicum annuum
GTTTGACAGAAAAGTTTTAGAATAAAGGATACCAAAGACATGAATAGAAACAACATCAAAAATAAATGCACATGACCAGAAATTATTCCACCCACGTCCCAAAGGAATTCTAGGATCAAATGGAAGTAGAATACATATTTCTAAGCCAAGATGACTCACTGCCTTCATTAGGCTAATTTTCTCACAATCATTCAAGGTATTACATACAACTTTGACATACATAAGGCCACTATGAACAGGACTAATATCATTGATTTCATTACATAAGTTCAAAGGACCATGTTCAATACCAAGATCATCATTACAAGCATCATCACTAACTTGGAAATTCTCAAACATACCATTCTCGTGCTTTAGTTGTAAGAGAAAGTTGATCATTATTCATAACTGAAGAGTTAATAAGGAAAGATATATGCACTTGCAAACCCAAAACCACTTTGCTAGACACTAAATGACACCATTTTGAGTTCAAAAAAGTGTTGAGAGTAGCAAAGTCGCCTCGGGTAAGGCTTGGGCAGTCCATTTTTTTGGCGCTCTTGGTCAAGTGAGACTCTAGTTCATTTCTCATGCATTCATGTGGAACTCCTTGTGGATAAGTCTTGATTATCATTTCATCTAGTACCTGCACATAAGAAGAATCAAAGCTAGGCAAAATGCTAGCTTTTGGGTTAGGAAATAACAAGGGTTCTTTGTGGACAAGATCCACAATTAACCATTACTTTCCCTTTTTTACTTCACTATCCACGGTTTTCTTTTCCTTTTCCTTCTTTTCTTCATACTCTTCTTGTATCTCAATATCAAGCTTCTCTCCAACTTGAAAACCGACCTCATCACTCTCAGATTCTATCACAATCTCTTCTCTTAGTTGTATGGGGTGATTTCGATTTAGTGGATCTTGGGGAGGAGACATTGGGTTACATTGGTTATGTATTTGGATTTGTAGCATGGGATTTTGTGGAGTGTGGTGTCCTTGGTAAAGTGAATTTGGGACTTGGTGGTTTGAATTTTGTAAAGGCTTTGGTGGATATAATATATCAACCCTTGCTTTCATTCTAATCACACCACCCGTCAAGGATGTCATTTTACACCTCATAGCATCCATATTAACCTTTATGTCTCTCCTCATATCATTCATATTACCCTTCATATCTCGGGCAAAGGTCTCAATCCAAGCCATCAAGGCTCCCAAAACATCATTACTCAAGGGTTGAGATGTGGTACCCTCTGATTCCATCTCAAATGCACCTAAAAATAGCCAAAAAACTGCAAAAGGAAAACCTACAAAACAAACAAACACATTAGTTCAAAAGCCTTACCACACCCACACTCATATCTTACCTCACACTTGGTCTCACAAGTGTTGAAAACTTGGCAATACTCAGCAAATAAATTGAATGGTGAATAATCCTTGGTCTATAATCGATTTTTTTTATAAGACTTGAATAAAAGGATACACGGACTTGAACCAACAAAATTACTATGAATTAAAAATGAGAAAAGAACACAAAAATTGAAGACACGAAACAAATGGACTCTAATCAAATTACCAAACTAGTAGGTACTTACTAGCTTAGTAATTAGGGATAGAATTAACATATAAGAAAGTAGAATAAAAAATTAGAAACTAGAATATCTAACTAGGAACTCAATTTGGCCGTTTGGTTGATGATGACGTGGCATTCATTGATTGGATGTTGAGTTTTTAATTTTTCTACCCAAATTCTCAAGTCTCGGCCTAGAACCCCTTTGGTGAATAAGAATTTAATTTGAGATGGAAAAATAAAGGTTTAAAAGCCTTTTTGAAGCTTCAAAAATAAAAAAAAATGCCCCCCCCCCCCCCCGTACTTGGATTGTACTTGACTTTTGTACTTTGATTATTCCTTGGTCTCTTCTTTCTTTGGATGAATATGAATATATCAAGGAATATTCCTTCACACCAAGTACACTCTCTCTATTATCCCTTTTTCGATCAAATAAACT
>NW_025878998.1:0-4638 GCF_002878395.1 Capsicum annuum
TAATAATAATAATAATAATAATAATAATAATAATAATAATAATAATACAAAAAAATATAATAGTAATAGTAATAATAATAATTATAATAATAATAATAGTAGTAGTAAAAAAAAGTAATAATAATAATAATAGTAGTAGTAAATAAATAAATAATAATAATAACAATAATAATAATATATATATATATAATTACTTATAAATGAAGGATGGGTGTACTACACAAAAAGACAAAATAGTAATACACCCATTCTTCATTTATATATAAGAGTATACTAATGTCAGTTGGCTCGTGCTAAGCCCGAGTCCAAACTACATGAATATTTATACTTATAATTTTTTCTGTTTTTCGCTACTCTTGTTTTCTATTTGTTTTTGTAATATTATAGTATTGGTTGAAAGCAGTTCGATAATCTCTCAATACTTTTAAAATGTTAAATCATATATACATTCAATTTTAGTGGCTAGCGTTGCTAGTTTATTTTGCATACGGTACAAGTTTATATGCATTTATGTATTGTGTTTGTTATATTGTTATTGATTCTAAGCCGAGGGTCTATTGGAAACAGCCTCTCTACTTCACCTGAGGTAGTGGTATGGACTGCGTGCACTCTACCCTCCCCAGACCCCACTGAGTGGGAACACACTGGGTATGTTGTTGTTGTTGTTGTATATATACGTTCAATTTCTTGTGTCCTATTTTTGTTTTAGTTCGTTTACAAAAGAATATATATCTCCATTTTTTAGACTCTTTTAATTTATCTCTTTTCATATGACATGTTTAATACCACAAGATTAAAGAATTTTTTGATTTTTTCCACATATATCTTCAGTTTAAGATCACAAAATTCAAAAGTCTCCATCACGTATTTAAACTTCGGGTAAAGTTAAAATCAAACAAACAAATTAAAATGAAGGAGGTAAAAGTTTTTGAAAGCCAAAAAACAACATTTTTCACAGTATGTTTAAGACTTTCTTTTAATTTTTAAACAAACGCACGCACTAAAACTGTTCTCCTTTTTATTTACTGAATTTTTTTAAATGAATTTTTTAACAATCTAAAATGATTGTTATTTTATGTTGAATTACCTTCATTATCTTTTTCTCAATTAAACTTATTGACTAATTCATTTTATTTTTAAGAAATATAATATTTAAGTAATATAAAAAATATTTGATGCTACAAATTATTGTATGATTACGTCAATAAAGTTAATTTATAAATAAAGATAACATTTAACTTAAATAGTTGAAAGTCTGATTTAGCAAAATACTTTTGTAAATGTTCTTTCAATGGGTCAAATCTTATAAGATCATTAAAACTTCAATTAGGGATCAAATAGATTTTAAAAAATTGGGTGTTATCTCTTATTATTTTTTTATAAGAAAGAAATCATCAATTTTTTTAATTAATTTTTAATTTAATTGGATAATAGATCTTTTATGGTGTTACTATCACTTTTTCTATGGCTCATTACTTTTTCATAGCATTTTAAATGTCAATATAATTATTTAAATTTACAAAAATGAAAATATTCTTTTAGTTATTGTATAATGGCAAGTGAAGTAGTATTGAACTTTATCAAGAATGATATAAAAAAGGAGCCAAAACAAATTAATATGAAATAATAAGTTTAAACAAATGTCAAAGGGTAAATTTAGAAAAAGAAACCTTTTAAAGTAATTGATGAGCATTAGTTGCAATCTAACTAAAAATGACAAAATATTTGGATAAGCATTAGTTGAAATCCAACTACAACCAAATCTTTAGATTCTTTTCATATAAAAGAAATGGTCAATCTTTTTTATTAATTTTTAATTTAATTGGATAAATAGATCTTTTATGATGTCACTATCACTTTTCTATGACTCGTTACTTTTTTTATAGCATTTTAAATGTCAATATAATTATTTAAGTTTACAAAAATGAAAATGTGATTCTTTTCATATAAAAGAAATCGTCAATTTTTTTTATTAATTTTTAATTTAATTGGATAAATAGATCTTTTATGTTGTCAGTATCACTTTTTCTATGACTCATTACTTTCTTTATAGCATTTTAAATGTCAATATTATTATTTACATTTACAAAAATGAAAATATTTTTTTAGTTATTGTATAATGACAAGTGAAGTAATATTGAACTTAATCAAGGATAATATAAAAAAGGAAACAAAACAAATTAATATGAAATAATAAGTTAAAACTAATTTCAAAGGGTAAATTTAGAAAAAGAAACCTTTTAAAGTACTTGATAAACATTAGTTGCAATCTAACTAAAGATGACAAAATACTTGGATAAGCATTAGTTGAAATCCAACTAAGTACTACCAAATCTTTGGATTCTCCCTCATTACACACACACACACATATATATATACTAATATACGTACCCGTGCGATGTGCAGATGATATTAAAATATTTTTTTTAATCTTTTCATCATGGAATGTCATGTTCAAATATGCTAAATCATACCACCTTTAGAAAAAAGTTCAGCTTTCATTTTATTTCTCAATGAAATGTGGAAAAAAGAAATCTACACTCAACCCACTTTCCACTCCTACCCCCACCTTCGCGTCTATATCCACATCCATCTCCCATCCCCCACCCCCACCCCACCCTTAATTTTCAAAAAACATATAAATAAAAAAATTCTACTCCCCCCCCACACCCATCCCCCAACCCCCAACCCCACCCCAATCCCCATCCCCTTACTCTAACTAAATCTATAAAAAAAAATCATTAGTTGTAAAAAATAATAATTATATTTTCAATTTTTAATTATATTTTTCATAATATTTGAATTACACCAACCCCCACCCCACACACATAATTCAGTGTACAATTTTTTTTACTTTATTTTTTTTTAATGTGACTTTCCTTTAAATTGTTTTTTTGTGTTACAGGCAATTGAGTTTTTTATCTCTTATCTCAAAATATAGAAATTAAAATAGATAAATTTTGTTATGCACAACAAAATAAATGAAATAAAAATTAGAAGAAGACTCCAAAATATTTTAATTAGTGTGAATTTTTTACCTCGTTTAAAATTAGTTAAACACTTTCACATATACCGAAATATAATTTTATCTCATATTGAATTTAAAACTTTTTTACTCAAATTAAAAAATATATTAGCTTTTCCTAAGAATGAAATTTAATTTCATAGTGTATGTAATATTTCTTGAATATTAATTTTAAAGAAAAAGTTAAAATCATAAATTCGTTAAAATATAAAATTTTACTCATTATAATTTAAGAAACACTTTTGAAAATTAAATTTATTTCTTAACCTTTTCCATTATTTTATTTTTCTATATTTAAAATTATTATTCATATTAATATAATATATTAACAGAGATGCTGGCTATTCATTTAAATTTATTGAATTTTTTCGAAGAGTTATAAGAAATTCAATAAGGTAAGAAATTTTCTTGAATATGAATTTAAAGTACAAAAATAAAATAAAAAAATTCATTCTACATTGAAAAATCATGTAATCTGTGTACAACATGTTTACGATATTGTATTAAAAATTTACCTTTTTCGGTTATGATTCGATTTTATATTTTTAAAATTTTTTCCCCATATTATGAAACTAAATGACGCCCAAATCACTAAAATAGTTTATAAATAAATGTAAATTTGTAAGTATAATTAAAAGAGAATAAATAAATTAAAATATCTAAATATCTATAAATTTGTAATCCTCCTAATAAAGTAAATATGTGAATGTGGTACTTATTAAATATAGAAATCAGACAATCATAAATTGCATACAGTTGAATTAAATATAGAAAAACTATGAAATAAAACAATATTAAAAAGAAAGAAAAGAATATCAAACACAAATTTTAAAAATTTAAGCTTGCCAACTATACCAACAAAACTCTACTTTGCACTTATCTTTTATTTTCTTCTTTTCAGTTTTCTTATCAATTAAAATTAGAATAAACTCTTAAGAACACTTCTTCATAAATTAAATATTAAAAATTGTATTAATTTAAAGTCTGTTTACCTATAAATCTTTTGCTTACCAAAGTTTCAATTATTATCGATTTTTTTCTTCTTATCTTCCTGAAATGTGTTACCATTTGACGTAAGAGGTGAATGGATGTAGACTTATTCCTTTTCGTTTACAATAACTAAGAAAGTTGAAGATGAAGAAATCATATTGTAAACAGAGAAAGTTGAAGATGAAGAAATCATATCCTTCCTGCATATAAAAAGAAGAATGTTAAATCGAAAATAATTTTTAAAATAAAATTTTTAAAGAATATAGTAAACAAATTCACCAATAAAACTTATGATAGAGGAGTATATATAAAAGAGTCTAAAGAACGTAGAATCCTATTCCAATTCAAATTTCATTCAAAATTCAAATTTCAAATATTATATTAATTTGTTAAAAAGGTTTAGTTTGTTATTATTCTTTTCTATCCTTATTTTTTAAAATGTGATGAATATTTACCTAATAATGTATATATTTGAACTGAGATAATAATTTGAAACCAATGAAATTATTATTATTATTATTATTATTCAACCCGAAACTTCTTTAAGTAAATCAAGGATATTTTCAGCAGTAAGACTTTTAACATCAAGATCAAGGTCTTCGAATTGTGCTTGAAGTTTATAC
>NW_025878999.1:0-2563 GCF_002878395.1 Capsicum annuum
ACCTAGAGAGAATTGAATCTTAGGCAGAGACGATGGTTAGAATTGTTAAAGGACTATGATATGAGTGTGATGTACCATCCGAGCAAGGCCAATATTGTGGCAGATGCCCTAAGTAGAGTGTCCATGGGTAGTGTTTCGCATATGGTAGAAGGTAAGAAAGAGTTGACTCATGATGTACATCGTTTGGCTAGATTGGGGGTTAGGTTGTTTGACTCGGCTGAAGGTAGTATAGGGGTTCAGAGTAGTTCCGAATCCTCTTTGGTTTTGGAAGTGAAGGAAAAGCAATACTTAGATGCTAGTTTGGTCAGACTGAAGGAGACAGTCAAGGACCAAAAAGTAGAGGTTTCCTCCCAAGGGGGAGATGGTGTGTTGAGATTACAGGGTAGATTGTGTGTCCCAAATATTGATGATTTGAGATAGAGGATTATGGCTGAAGTGCACGGGGTGCGATATTCTATTCATCCTGGTGCCACCAAGATGTACCGAGACTTGCGGGAAATCTATTGGTGGAGTGGCATGAAGAAAGATATAGCAGCATTTGTTGCTAATTGTGCGACATGCCAACAGGTTAAGGTTGAACACCAAAGACCTGGTGGTATGATGCAAGAGTTTTATATTCCCACCTGGAAGTGGGAAGAGATAAATATGGACTTCGTGATTGGTTTACCTCCTTCCCGACTCCATCATGATTCCATTTGGGTTGTGGTTGATAGGTTGACTAAGTCTACTCATTTCTTGCCTGTTCATACTTCATATACTACTGAGCATTACGCTAGATTGTATATCCGAGAGCGAGTCATACTGTATGGAGCTCCCTTGTCTATCATTTCGGATAGGGGTACTCAGTTCACTTTGCAATTTTGGAAAGCTTTTCAAAACGGTCTTGGTACCCAAGTGCTTTTGAGTTCTGCTTTTCATCCGCAGATCGATGCTCAGGCTGAGCAGACCATCCAGACCTTAAAGGATATGTTGAGATCTTATGCACTTGACTTTAAGGGAAGTTGGGATGATCACTTACTGTTGATAGAGTTTGCTTACAATAAGAATTTCCACTCTAGTATTGGCATGGCTTCGTTTGAAGCCTTATATGGGAGGAAGTGTAGATCACCCATAGGTTGGTTCGAGGTGGGTGAAGCGGCTGTGAGTGGTCCTGATTCGGTACTTGAGGCTATGGAAAAAGTTAAGTTGATTAAGGAAAGGTTGAAAACTGCGAAGAGTCGTCAGAAGTCATATGCGGATGTTAGAAGGAGAGACCTTGAGTTTGAAGTTGGTGACCTAGCATATCTAAAAATTTCACCCATGAGGGGGTTGAAAAGATTCGAAAAGAAGGGGAAGCTTAGTCCCGGTTATGTTGGTCTTTACAAAATTCTTAGTCGTGTTGGTAAGGTAACTTATGAGGTCGAGTTGCCTTTCGAGTTGTCCTCTGTTCATCCAATATTCCATGTCTCCATGCTTAGAAAGCATATTAGCAATGTTGTGGTAGTGAATTCCTCTGTGAGTGCTGACACTCAAGAAAATCTTTCTTTTGATGAGATTCCTATTGAGATTCTTGATTCCAGTGTCCAAAGACTAAGGAACAAAGAAGTTCCCTTGGTCAAGGTGTTGAGGCGAAACCAATCTGTTGAGGGTGTAACTTGGGAAGCTGAGGCGGATATGCAATCCAAGTACTCGCACCTATTTTCCGCGAACTCTGATCAAGCCGAAGGTACCATTCTTTTCTAAATCATGCACTTTTGATAAAAGTTGCAGCAGTTCAGCTATCATTTATTATGTGTTCTGCTGTAGTTTCTTGAATTTATGCATTCTATGTTGCATTCAGAGTGAGAAATGATGTGGTGATGAGTCTAACGAATGGTTTCAGCTGTATGCTCTATTCCCTATATAATTTTGGCATGTCTAGTGTCATTTGAGGATGAATGTCTTAGATTATGACATACCATTGCGTAGAGTATCGAATAAGCTTTCCAACGATATATGGATCATCCAAAACGGACACCCGAGCTACGAGTTATGAACATTTCGATCGAACCGTGAATAGTAGTGAATAGTAAAATGCGCAGGAAAAAGTACTGAGGCCTGGCGTAATTTTACTCCAACTTTAAATGATCATAACTCCTTGTAAATAATGATTTGGGTGATCTACTATATATCAACGGAAAGCACTGCGAGTCCTCTTTCCAATGAAATTGGTTTCATCCAATTTGTCTATCGGAACAAAAAATTATGGTCGATCTACTTCAGCCTATCAAAAGCGAATTTTTGGGTCAATTTCAAACAATCATAACTCCTTGTACACAATGATCTGGGTGAGATACTATATATTAACGGAAATATATGAGAGTCCTCTTTCTAATGAAATTGGTTTCATCCAATTTGGATGTCGGAGTAAAACGTTATGGTTAATCTACTTCAGACTATCAAAACAGTCCACCAAAGGATAAATTCGAGAATTTTTTTGATTTTTAGGGGCATTTTGGTCATTCCCCTCACCCAAAATCCATCCAAACCCTATATTAAAGCCTATTAGAAGCATTATATGTTATATTTCATCAAATTCCCTCAA
>NW_025879000.1:0-1295 GCF_002878395.1 Capsicum annuum
AATCACCAATGGATCAGAATGTACAATTTATTCACTTAGGCATTTTGACAAACACGTAGGACGCATAAACCTATACTTGTGCATGAACAACATGCTAATGCATCATGACTCCAACACTTAATTCATAATTCAATAGGTTCTGACATGGGAATTACATCAATCACATACATGTTATTTTATATTCATGAAACTTATAATTAAATCTTGAACTGAAACCCATACAATAACACAAGCATAAATACAACATAATGTGTGCATGTAAATCGTGAAGCTATTAACTTGAAAGTTTATAAAGGGTTCTTGAACTCCTAGGGTTGAAGGAAACCCAAGGATGAACACCTAACATACCTTGGTAATAAAATTCGTGAAGATCGTGGGTGTGTTCTTGAAGCTTGGACTTGAAATTGAATGACCTACGGTTTTGTTCTTGAGAGAAATTGAGAATAAAAAGTGAATTTTTCCCTTTTTAAGGCTTAATCTCGTGTTTAAGCAGAATCAGGTGAAGGGAAAATGATGCAATTGCCTTTGGAAATTTGGATTTTTAAATGAGCAAAACTGCCCAGTGACCCAATACCTGATGCATTGCGTTGATGGAATTGATGTGATAGGTAATGCGCCGCATCGAGTTTATGTTGGTTCACTATTTTAGCAATGCAATCATCGATGCGTAGCGTCAAGGTCGCGTTGATCCACTATTTTGGTCATCTGAATGTACCTCAAATGATGTTCAAAAAATCCAAAACTCGTTTGAGAACACCTATTGATATCCCTGATCGTGAATCAATTTAAAAATCAACATTTTGAGGTCGTAAGGATCGAAAATAAAGTCACTGAAATATTGAGGCAAAAAATAAAACTAAGTGTCAATACTTAGCTGAATTTTTTCTAAGTCTGGGACCTTTTTTCTTGCTATATATGACTGAATTAGACTAGCATTTTTGCGGGGTCTTATAATATCTCCCCCTTGGGAATATTCATCTTTGAATGAGACTGACTAAGCTGAGAATACTGATAGACTGAGTTTACATATTGAACATGCACAACAGAAGCATGATTACATGACTGAATCTACTGATAAACTGAGTTTTCACACTGAAGATGCATAACTGAATCATGATTACATGACTGAACTGGTTCATGAATGCATGTCTGTCATGAGGATTATATGCAATAGTAATTGATACCAAAATTTTAAAGAAAGTCTAAGAATGGAACTGAGTAATTCTTAGGAAGGTTGTTACCTTAAGCAGAGTCTGAGTTTTTAGAGAAGAGGTAAGGATGATTGGTTCACATAT
>NW_025879001.1:0-1534 GCF_002878395.1 Capsicum annuum
CCAAGGATATTGGTATTTTGGATTCCCTATTTCATGAAGAGATCTTGGTTAAGATCTTGGATTATCAGGTTCGTTGATTGTGGGCTAAAGATATGGCCTCGGTAAAGGTTCTATGGAGAAATTATAAGGTTGAAGAAGCTACTAGGGAATCAGAAGAGAATATGGTTTTAATATTTGTTGAGGTATTTGTTGATATTAATATCTTTATTTTATGTTTTTATTTTTCTACATTGGTTAAAGGGAAGTTTCATGGGAATTATTGTGTTAAATCATGCTTGTGCGTGCCTTTACCCGTCATTCAGGTACGAATGATCCTAGTGGGGGAGAATTGAAACACCTTGGCTTTTGACACTTAGAAAGTTACTGAGTTTGAGATTTTGGACATCATACGACTTGAGGGTACTTGTCATATGATGTGGGTATGGTTTAGGGTCCCCAACTCATATGATAATCTGTATGGTTTGGTTGTTTTTTGTCCAAGGTATGAATGGACATCATACTAGTCGTATGTTACGGTACGAGAAGTATAGTGCCAAATTGTATGATGTCCTATGTCTAGCCTAGATGATTCTGCCTAGGGTATATTTTAAGGGTACCAGTCGTATGGTATGGGCATGGTTTGGGCAAATAGAGTCGTATGGTGGACAGTGTGGTTATGTCCAACATTCTTTCTAGGGTTCGAGTGGTGGGTACCACTCATATGTTGTGGGTACTTGTTAGGGGGGAGTAGTACCCTCCTACACTGAATTTTACAATTTAAGTTGGGGGTATTCTGGATAATTTCCCTCTTAACATCTTTTTATCCCATGACTTAAAACATTATTGGGACTTCATTTACCCTATTATTCTTTATCAAAAGCACTTTAAACACTCGCCAATCTCTCTCAAGCTTTTGGTTCAAAAAAGAGGCTAGGGTTTCATCAAGGTGATTCAAATAGGGGCTTTCAACAGTAGATCTCTCCATCTTATTTGGTATCCAAGGCATGTTACATCCCCCTCATTTTTAGTTCAACTAAATTCATGCTTTAATGAATGATTTTCATGATTTAATTGTGGGTATTGTTTGGTTTTGAATTATATGTTGGGGGTTTTGGTTGTTACTGGATGAATATTGTTTTCTTATGTTTTTCTTATGGTTTTCATGTTAAAAATTTTGGAATTGAACACGTGGTTTCATGGGAATGGTCAATTGGTTCTTGGTTCTTGGTTTTAGAAACTATGTGACCTAGACATGTTTGTGAAAATGCCTATAAGAATGGTTTTGTCACATAGTTTGACTTTTATTGAAACTATTGCATTGCATATAATATGGTTATGGAACCTAAATTAGTTTAAATGTTTTTAAATAATTTGGTAAGACCGTGGTAGCCATGGTTTTGGTAAATTGGAAATTATATGGGGTACATGAGAATCCCTAAGGATTGGCTAATGACATTGATTGCAAGCTATAGTTGGTATGACGATATCCCTTCATAATGCCATAGTAAATAATTTTTGGAATTGGTTGGTTGTTATGTGCTAATGGTTTTAAATG
>NW_025879002.1:0-3074 GCF_002878395.1 Capsicum annuum
AAGATGTCATTCCTTTGATGATACAACCACCAACAGAAGACATTACTCCATCAAGGAATACGCCGAGCTAGAGTAGACAACATATAATTAGTTTGAGTGCAGAATTTGGGGTTGATTTTAGAGGTTGTGAGGAGAAAGCAACAGAACTCTTCATGAAGATAGACAACAATAAGCAAGAAAATAAAGTAACAAAGGGGGTACAATCAGTTACTAAAAAAAGGGGTAAATGAGCTGAAAGGTCTAGAGTTGGACACTAAGTTCATGAGTTTTGGCAATAGAAGTAGAGGGGGATATCTGGCCATAAAAATCGATGAAACTAAATATAGTATCCTGGAACATAACGGGGATGAATTGTACTAGAAAAAGGGTAGTAATAAAAAATATCTTGAAAACCTGGGACGCAGATGTGGTCTGTTTTCAGGAGACAAAAGTGGAAGGAGAAATCACAGACATAGTCAAAGAAGTATGGGAAATAGGTGGGTAAACTACGCTTAACTGGAGGCTAGTGGAACTAGGGGTGGTATAGTTATTATGTGGGATAAGAGAATGTGGGAGGGGGAAATTAGTAGTGTGGGGAGGTATTCTGTAACCTGTAGCTTCACAGGGAAGTGCCAAGATCTCAGTTGGCATCTTACAGGAGTCTATGCTCCAAGTGAAATAGGGGAGAGTGAAGAAACTTGGTGGGAAATCGGAGCAGCTAGAGGTCTAGTTACAGGTCTGTGGATCCTTTGTGGCGACTTCAATATTGTTAGACATCCATCGAAAAAGAAAAACTGCAGCAGAATAAACAAAGGCATGACAGATTTTTCAGATTTCATCGAGGACACGGAGCTGGTGGACATAGAATTATCAGGGGGAAGTAAAGGGGACAGACACATAACAACTTCCAGACTGGACAAAATACTTTTCTCTGGAGAATGGGCATCAAATTTCAGAAATATAAGGCAGAATCTTCTGCCTAGAGTAACCTCTGATCACTCGCCTATAATGTTACAATGTGGTGATTCGGAGACCACTAAATCCTAGTTCAAGTTTGAGAATTGGTGGTTGGAGAAGGATGGGTTCAAAGAGAGAGTAAAGGGGTGGTGGGATTCCTTTAATTCCACCGGTAAAACCAGATTATATCTTGGTTACAAAACTTACAGCATTGAAAGGGAAATTGAAAGAGTGGAGCAAAACTGTCGCAGGAAACTTGAGAGCCCAAAAGCAAGAGATGTTGAGACAACTAACTGAACTAGAGGAGATGTAGGAACATAGAGCTTTAGAGGCAGAAGAAATAACCTCTAGACTAACTCTGAATATGAAATTTGAAGACATAACCAACAAGGAAGAAATCGCATGGCGGCAAAGGTCCAGGGCGGTATGGTTAAAGCAAAGGGATAGGAACACTGGCTTTTTCCATAAAACTGCCAATGCACACAGGAGTACAAACACAATTTATAAGTTAAAAGTAAGAGGTGTGATCCTGTCAAAAGCAGCGCAGAAGAGGTTCATGAAGAGGTAATAAGTTACTATGAGAAGCTGTATTCTGAACCAGAAGACTAGAGACCACATCTTGACATGAGGAACTGTCCAATGATCGGAGAAGAGGAAAATAGCTTACTGATGGCACTATTTTGGCAACAAGAAATTCTGGAGAGTATAAAAGCATGTGCAGGTGACAAAGCACCAGGACCTGACGGTTTTTCCATGGCTTTCTTTAGCCAATGTTGGGGAACCATCAACATTAACCTAGTTGTAGCAGTACAGAATTTTCACAAGGAAGAAATCTTCGAGAAGAGCATCAATGCCACATTTGTAGCTCTAATACTAAAGATAGTAGGGGCTATGGAGTTGAAAGATTTCAGATCTATGAGCTTGGTAGGAGGGATGTACAAGATCATAGCCAAGCTCATGGAAGAAAGATCGAAGAAAGTTATACATAGTCTTGTGGACAGATAACAAATGACATTCATTTAAGGAAGGCAAATCATGGACGCAGTGTTGATAGAAAATGAGTGTGTTGAGTCCAGACAAAAGAAGCAAAAAGCCAGGGATTCTATGTAAGCTAGACATACAAAAGGTCTACGACCACTTAAATTGGAACTTTTTGATCCTTATGATGCAGAGAATGGGATTTGGAGCTAAATGGATCAACTGGGCGAATTATTGCATTAACACAGTCAAATTTTCTGTACTAATCAATAGAACTCCCAGTGGTTTTTTTCCTTCACAAAGGGGCTTGAGACAGGGAGATCCCCCGTCTCCCTTCCTTTTCATCCTAGCAATGGAAGGACTTAGCAACATGATTCAGACGGCTAAAGAAAGAGCTTGGATCAGGGGTTTTCAGGTTGGCACTAGGGCAATAAACTTGGAAATAACTCATCTGCAATATGCAGATGACACTCTAGTCTTTTGTGAAGCAGAGAAGGACCAGATGTTATTCCTTAGGGTGATTTTCATCATATTTGAAGCTGTTTTTGATTTACACATCAACTGGGGAAAGAGCTTCATTTATCCTATAAATGAAGTGGTAGAGGTGGACAATTTGGCAGCAATCTTGGGTGGTAGAGTAGGTGAGCTACCAACCATATATTTAGGCATGCCTAGCAAGTCTAAAGGGATCTGGAATGGGGTAATTGAAAAGTGTGAGAAGAAGCTTACCCACTGGAAGAGCCAACACCTCTTTTTAGGAGGTGGATTGACCATGATTAAAATTGTGGTTGATGCACTTCCAATATATATGATGTCTATTTTGCAAGCACTAATCAATGTGATAAAGAGGATAGATGTCCTAAGAAGAAACTTTCTCTGGCAGGGGAATGGAATAAAGATAAGAAAAAATTTCACTTGGTCAAATAAGAGGTGGTAACAGAAAGTAAGAAAAGGAGTAAGAATGGGGATCGGGGATATGAAAATGCAAAATAAGAGCCTAATGATAAAATGGCTTTGGAAATTTGTTACAGGGGAAAATATGTTGTGGAAAGAAGTAATCGGGGAAAAATATGAAATGGAGGATAGGTGGATAACAAAGATGGTGGTTACGCTATACGGATGCAGCATTTGGAGATCCATTAGGAATCTTTGGCTACTAG
>NW_025879003.1:0-1091 GCF_002878395.1 Capsicum annuum
TGCTGCAACTTTTATCAAAAGTTGCAGCAGTTCAGCTGTCATTTATTATGTGTTCAGCTGTAATTTCTTGAATTTATGCATTCTATGTTGCATTCGGAGTGAGAAACGATGTGGTGATGAGTCTAACGAATAGTTTCAGCTGTATGCTCTATTCCCTATCTAATCTTGGCATGTCTAGCGTCATTCGAGGATGAATGTTTCCAAGGGGGGGATGATGTAATACCCCGAGAAATTTTTCGTTGAAATTTTGTGCGTAAACGTGTTGGGTTCTATCTTCTAGAATGAATTATAAATTTTTCATGCGGAATTTCTTAGATTATGACCCACCATTGCGTAGAGTTTCGAATAAGATTTCCAAATATATGTTGATCATCCAAAATGGACACCCAAGCGACGAGTTATGAACATTCCGATCGAACCGTAAATAGTAGTGAACAGTAAAACGTGCAGGAAAAAGTACTGAGGCCTAGCGTATTTTTGCTCCAACTTTAAATGATCGTAACTCCTTATACATAATTATCTGGGTGATCTACTATATATCAACGGAAAGCTCTGTGAGTCCTCTTTCCAATGAAATTGGTTTCATCCAATTTGTCTATCGGAGAAAAAAGCTATGGTCGATCTACTTCAGCCTATCAAAATTGAATTTTTGGGTCAACTCCAAATGATCGTAACTCCTCGTACACAATGATCTGGGTGAGATACTATATATCAACGGAAAGATATGAGAGTCCTCTTTCTAATAAAATTAGTTTCATCCAATTTGGATATCGGAGTAAAATGTTATGGTTGATCTACTTCAAACTATCAAAACAGTCCACCAAAAGACAGATTTGAGAATTATTTGATTTTTAGAGGCGTCTTGGTCATTTTCCCTCACCCAAAATCTGTCCAAACCCTATATTAAAGCCTATTAGAAGCATTATATGTTATATTTCATCAAATTCCCTCAAAAAAAAACCCTAAGCTCCTACATCCAACTTTAAGAACCTCCAAAGTTCACCATTAATTCTACAAATTTATTCAAGATTCCAAGTTCCTAGTTCAAGAACTCCAAGAACCATCATTCAAAGGCACGATTAACATCTCAA
>NW_025879004.1:0-1848 GCF_002878395.1 Capsicum annuum
TGTAAATCATACTCTATACCATATCTTTGTCATGAAAGTGAACAATTGTTCTATTAAGAAAGTTTCCAAAGTTATTCAATAACATGTGATCGATAATGGTTTTGTATGATGTCCTACATTACCAATGAACTTGTTTCCACCCTACAAGATGTCAAGACATTCCAATAATTACTTGTCTTCCAAATCTTACATGTTTATTGCACTAACAAATGTCAGAAGGTATCCGGTTACTCAAACAACATCCATGTGCTATTAATGACTCCAAACTTTTCATTGATATACCAATAAGTTCCTACTTCATTGTTATGGCATTGATAGCTCCAAAATACTTCATTGGTGTGCCAATGAGTTCTTACTTCATTGTTATTGGATTGATGATCTATTTATATGTCTCTTATTGATGTATCATTGTTTCAAAGTATCAAAAATGCGGTGGCGACCGAAATAACAATCTCAAAGATCAATTGAACTAAGTGATGAAAGTTCTCTCTTATCGGGTGGTATCCCAGGGGCATAAGCCTATCATGGGTCGATCCCTATTTATGTGTTTATGGGTGGTATCCCAGGGGCATAAGCCTATCCCAGTTGATATGTACTAGAGGCAGCCTAATGGTCACAGTACAGTACAGTACAGTAATGATTATAAAGATGATAAGAACGAACGTAAAGTTATTGAATAAATACAATGTATAGGTTGTCACAAGTTCTAGTAAGTGTGGTCCACTCCTATTACGATTTATTCACTAGTTTCTGATTTCTATTGAGCTCCTATATCATATGTGATTATCTACAGCCTTACATACTCAGTATATATTTCGTTCTGATGTCCCCCACGGGGGACCTGCATTTCGTGCTGCAGGCATAAGTACCTCAGCTCATACACCACATAAGTAGGAGCCAGTATATCCAGCTGCTTTTGGTGAGCTCCAATTTTCTTCGGGGCTTTCTGTGTCATATCCAGTCACTTTTGGTATTGTATAGAAGTTAGTTATATAGCGGGGTGTGTCCCGACCTTTGTTAAACTCTGTGTATTGTCTAGAGGCTTTGTAGACCTAAGGTATAGTCAAGGTGGTGTTTTGTTAGTAGACGTGATGGCTCCAACGGCCAAGTATTCTATATGCATATATATGTGTGCTCAGGCTTATACAGGTGATTATTTCCTTTTATATGCGACATGATGCTGTCCGAATTTTGGGTTGTCATAGAGGTATGCATGGGAAGTATAAGGTTATGATCTGGTTCTCTCGGGCCTCCTCGATTACGGGTGCTAGTCCGCCCCAATAGGATTTGAGACGTGACACTAGGGATTGGAGGATGCTGCTTTTAGGACTCCGCAGGCACCTTATGAGAAATCAAAATTTTTGGGTTCTGGGGGGGGTATGGTCGTAAGGCTGAAACTTAAAGGAATTGACGGAAGGGCTCCACTAGGAGTGGAGCCTGCGGCTTAATTTAACTCAACACGAGGAAACTTACCAGGTCTAGACATAGTAAGGATTGACAGACTGAGATCTCTTTGTAGATTCTATGGGTGGTGGTGCATGGTTGTTCTTAGTTGGTGGAGCAATTTTTCTTGTTAATTCTGTTAACGAACGAGACCTCAGCCTGCTAACTATCTATGCGGAGGCATCCCTTCGCGGCCAGCTTCTTAGAGGGACTACGGCCTTTTAGGCCACGGAAGTTTAAGGCAATAAAAGGTCTGTGATGCCCTTAGATGTTCTAGGCTGCACACGCGCTAAACTGATGTATTCAATTAGTTTATAGCCTTAGCCGATAGGCCCGGGTAAACTTTGAAATTTTATCATGATGGGGATAGATTATTGCAATTGTTGGTCTTCAACGAGGAATTCC
>NW_025879005.1:0-3203 GCF_002878395.1 Capsicum annuum
CTTCTCAATTTTGGAAAGCTTTTCAGAAGGGTCTTGGTACCCAAGTGTTTTTGAGTCCTGCTTTTCTTCCGCAAATCGATGACCAGGCTGAGAGGACCATCCAGACCTTAGAGGATATGTTGAGAGCTTACGCACTTGACTTTAAGGGAAGTTGGGATGATTACTTACCGTTGTAAGAGTTTTCTTACAATAACAATTTCCACTCTAGTATTGGCATGGCTCCATTTGAAGCCTTGTATGAGAGGAACTGTAGATCACCCATAGGTTGGTTCGAGGTGGGTGAAGTGGCTGTGAGTGGTCCTGATTCGGTATTTCAGGCTATGGAAAAAGTTAAGTTGATTAGGGAAAGGTTTAAAACTGCGTTGAGTCGTCAGAAGTCATATGCAGATGTTAGAAGAAGAGACCTTGAGTTTGAAGTTGGTGACCTAGTGTATCTGAAAATTTCACCCATGAGGAGGGTGAAGATATTCGGAAAGAAGGGAAAGCTTAGTCCCGATTATGTTGGTCCTTATAAAATTCTTAGCCGTGTTGGTAAGGTAGCTTATGAGGTCCAGTTGCCTTCCGAGTTGTCCTCTGTTCATCCAGTATTCCATGACTCCATGCTTAGAAAGCATATTAGCGATGTTGTGGTGGTGGATTCCTCTATGAGTGTTGACATTCAAGAAAATCTTTCTTTTCATGAGATTCCTATTGAGATTCTTGATTTCAGTGTCCGAAGACTAAGGAACAAAGAAGTCCCTTGGTTAAGGTGTTGTGGCAAAACCAATCTGTTGAGGGTGCCACTTGGGAAGCTGAGGCAGATATGTGATCCATGTATCCGCATTTATTTTCCGCGAACTCCGATCAAGCCCAAGGTACCGTTCTTTCCTAAATCATGTACTTTTGATAAAAGTTGCAGCTGTTCAACTGTCATTTATTATGTGTTCATATGTAGTTTCTTGAATTTATGCATTCTATGTTGCATTCGGAGTGAGAAATGATGTGGTGATGATTCTAACGAATGGTTTTAGCTTTATTCTCTATTTCCCATCTAATCATGGCATGTCTAGCATCATTCCAGGATAAATGTTTCCAAGGAGGGATGATGAAATACACCGGGAATTTTTTTTTTGAAATTTTGTGCGTAAATGTGTTGGGTTCTATTTTCTAGAATGAATTATAAATTTTTTCGTGTGGAATGTCATAGATTATGATCCACCATTGCGTATAGTATTGAATAAGCTTTCCAATGATATGTGGATCATCAAAAATGGATACCCGAGCGACGAGTTATGAACAATCCGATCGAACCGTGAATAGTAGTGAATAGTAAACGTGCAGGAAAAAGTACTGAGGCCTGGCGTATTTTGTCTCCAACTTTAAATTATCATAAATCCTTGTACATAATGATTTGGGTGATCTACTACATATCAACGAAAAGCTCTACAAGTCCTCTTTCCAATGAAATTGGTTTTATCCAATTTGTCTGTCGGAGCAAAAGGTTATGGTCGATCTACTTCAGCCTATCAACAATGAATTTTTGGGTCAACTTCAAATGATCATAACTCCTCGTACACAATGATCTGTGTGAGATACTGTATATCAACAGAAATATATGAGAGTCCTATTTCGAATTAAATTGATTTCATCCAATTTGGATATCGGAGTAAAATGTTATGGTTGATCTACTTCAAACTATCAAAACAGTCCACCAAAGGACAGATTCGAGAATTTTTTTGATTTTTAGGGGTGTTTTGGTCATTCTCCCTCACCCAAAATCCGTCCAAATCCTATATTAAAGCCTATTAGTAGCATTATTTGTTATATTTCATCAAATTCCCTCAAAAAGAAAACCCTAAGCTACTACATCCAGCTACAAGAACATCCAAAGTTCACCATTAATTGTGCAAATTTATTCAAGATTTCAAGTTCCTAGTTCAAGAACTCCTAGAACCATCATTCAAAGGAACGATTAACATCTCAAAAATGAGTATCGATCTAAAGTTCATAATTCAAGGTATGTGGAGTTTTTCAACAAGAACTCTCTTTCGTTCTTGTGCCCAAAAGTAATTTTCTTTACAAAGGCATGCTTTTTATTTGATTTTTACGAATTTGAAGCATGAACCCATATCTTAAGATGATTATTATGAAATCTTGATGTTTATTATTTTGAAAGATGAATTTACATGTGTGCAGATATAAAGAATGAATCTTGAACGATATTTATCTTGATTTTGATATTTGGGTCGTGAATCCCCATTGAAAATTATGTTTTTTTTGAGAAAGTGTGTGTTATAAGTACGTTGATGTTGAATATTTGAGATATTTTGAATGATTTAATGTTTTGGTCTTAATGGAGTTGTTTTAAACTTAAGTGTGAAAGAAATCCACAATGCGGTTGATTATGATAGATGGGAAGCATGATGGCTCCCGATGTATATTTATATATTACTGAAATTGTTTTGTTGTGGATTATCTTTGAAATGATCTGAGCTAAGTCCGGAATAAATATTTAGCACCGAGTGGGAGGTATAAAGTTACCTTACTTCCTTAGAACTACGTGCCCCCGTAGGAGTGAGCTTGAGGCTGATTTATATAGTGATCTCTAGTTTGTGTGGATTTGATATCGATAGTCCTACTCCGATGGAAAGGATTGGACGTCTCTCTCTAACGTGAGTTGTAAGTTTGACTCCATGTAGCTCACATGGTTTATGTCGGTTATAGGATCTCCGAGTGTTTGTGTTTCCTTGTGTCTATTGTAAATGGTGAAGTGATTTGAAAGTGGAATTGTGAAAGTTATTCTCTCGAAAGATTTAAATGATATTTACATTATGATAATTGATATTCTTGATGAACCGAAAGTGATTGACAAATTATATGATGACGCAGATGCGTTATTGTACTTATTTCATCCTCTCATGATTATGATGATTTTCTTCGGCCTATGTGAGTCTTTCATATATCCTGCATATTTCTTATAAATATTTATGATGAAGATATTTATACAACTGCATACACCCCCATATACCCAGTTCCTTTCCATGGTATGGACCCACATCTTCGGATGTGACCTGCATTTTCTCGGAATGTATATTCAGGTGCTCAGTTCCAAGTTCGACAGTGATTTTTCGGGCACGTTGTTCTACATCCTCTGTTATGGTGAGTCCTCATGTTCCGAGGACGTGATGTCTGATGTTGGTTTCACGGAATTGTTTACATTTGAT
>NW_025879006.1:0-2007 GCF_002878395.1 Capsicum annuum
ATTTTAGAGGCTAGCTTATTTCCTACCTCCGGGGTAAGGAAAATAATATCTAAAGGATGTGCCTATCATCTTGTTCGAGTTAAGGACACTAGTTCTAAAACTCCCAGTCTTGAATCAATCCAGTCGTGAGTGAATATTCAGATGTCTTTCCTGAAGATCTTCTAGGAATTACTCCCGAAAAGGAAATAGACTTTGGCATTAATCTTCTTCCAGATACTCAGCCTATATTTATTCTGCCATACAGAATGGCACCAGTAGAACTCAAAGAACTAAAAGAGAAGTTGAAGGGTCTCTTAGATAAGGGATTCATCAGACCCAGTGTGTCCCCGCGGGGCACACCAGTCTTATTCGTGCGCAAGAAAGATGGTTCTCTCAGAATGTCCATTGATTACCATCAGGTCAATAAATTCACGGTCAAGAATAAGTATCCACTTCCTCGAATTGATGACTTATTTGACCAACTTCAGGGTACCAGCTATTTCTCTAAGATTGACCTCAGATCAGGATATCATCAGCTCAGAGTCAGGGAATGTGATGTTCCAAAAACTACCTTTCGTACTCGGTATGGTCACTTTGAATTCCTAGTCATGTCCTTTGGTCTTACCAATGCCCCTGCAGCTTTCATGGACTTGATGAACCGTGTGTTCAAGCGGTACTTGGACATGTTCGTCATAGTCTTCACAGATGATATTCTTGTCTATTCCCGCAGTGAGCGTGATCATACAGACCATCTTAGAATTGTACTTCAGACTCTCAAAGATTATTATCTATTTGCCAAATTCAGTAAGTGAAAATTTTGGCTAAGGTTAGTAGCATTTCTTGTTCATATCCTATCTGGTGATGACATTAGAGTAGATCCTCAAAAGACTAAAGCAGTAAGAAACTGACCCAGACCTGTCTCTCCATCAGATATCAGGAGTTTCTTGGGTTTGGCTGGCTATTATAGACGGTTTGTTGAGGGATTTTCTTCTATTTCATCCCCTATGTCTAGATTGACCCAGAAGAAAGTCAAGTTTCAGTGATCAGATCCTTGCGAGAAGAGTTTTCAGGAGTTGAAGACTCGACTTACCTTAGCTCTAATTTTGGCTCTTCCAGATGGTTCAGATGGTTTTGTAGTGTATTGTGATGCATCCAGAGTAGGTTTGGGTTGTGTCCTCATGAAGCATGGTAAGGTCATAGCCTATGCCTCCAGACAACTTAAATACCATGAGAAGAACTATCCTACTCATGGTCTTGAGTTAGCAGCCGTAGTATTTGCCTTAAAGATTTAGAGGCATTATCTGTACGGAGTTTATGTAGATGTGTTCACATATCATAAGAGACTTCAGTATGTTTTTTCTTAGAAAGATCTCAATCTTCATCAGAGAAGGTGGTTAGAGCTCTTAAAAAATTATGACATAAGTGTCCTTTATCATCCGGGTAAGGCCAACGTAGTGGCCGACGCTCTCAGTAGACTGTCTATGGGTAATGTTGCTCATATTGAGGATAGTAAGAAGAAGTTAGCTGAAGAAGTCCATCATCTTGCCAGACTAGGTGTTCGCTTAGTCGATACAGAGGAGGGTGATGTGTGGGTTCAGAGTAGTTCAGAATTATCTCTAGTTTCCGAGGTGAACGAAAAGCAAGATAGAGATCCTAGTCTAGTCAAGTTGAAAGAGTCAGTCAAGGATCATAAGGTTGAGGTTTTCTCCCAAGGGAGAGATGGTGTATTACGTTATCAGGTTCGTTTGTGTGTTTCGGGTGTAGATGACTTGAGGCAGTAAATTCTTATAGAAGAGTATGGTGCGCCCTGCTCTATTCATCCAGGGGCCATAAAGATGTACCGCGACTTGCGAGGGATCTATTGGTGGTGTGGGATGAAGAGAGATATTGCAGAGTTTATGGCTAAGTGCTCTATATGTCAGCAAGTTAAGATAGAGCATCAGAAGCCTACTGGGTTCATACAAGAGTTTTGTAATACCCCGAGAAATTTTTCGTTGAAATTTTGTGCGTAAATATATTGGGTTCTAT
>NW_025879007.1:0-9267 GCF_002878395.1 Capsicum annuum
ATAAAGAAAAAAATGCAAAAAGAGATGGTAGAAGTTTTGTACATTTCCTATAACTAAAATACCCAAAAAGATTTTTCTTTCATAATTATTGGTGTCAGTTTTATGTGAAATGTCGAATTGAAAAACTCAAAAAGATTTTATTGACGTCTTTCGTCGTTTGTCTGTAATCACGTCTCTCAGGTCAAGTCTTAGTTTGTTCTTTAATCCTTAATTGTCCAATCTGGATGAACTATGCACCCCTGATTCTCCTCTCTCAGGAGTGAGATACGTAGGCAACCTATTGTTGGTTCGGGGATCTTATTTGAAAAATCCAAAAAAACATATTTTCTTCACTTTTCCTTTAAAGTAGGTGTTTCCTATACATCTTTAAAATAATATCATAAAAAGATTTTTTCTTAATAGCTTCAAGTCTCATTTTCGTATGAAATTCAAAAATTGAAAACCCAAAAAGATTTTTCTTTGGTAATCATAAGTTTCATTTTGTATAAGGAGTTTAAACCTGAAAAATACAAAATGATTTTTGCCAATTCTTCTGACAATTTGTTATTTTTGAAGTTTCTGAAAAAAAAAAAAGAATTAATTGGTCATTTTGGCAAGACTTCATGAACTACGCAACCTGATTCTCCTCTTTCGGGGGTGAGATACGTACGCGGCCCTCTTGGGTTCAGTGACATTTTCAAAAAGAAAAAAAGTGTTTTGAAAAAAAAATGTTGAATTCTACAGTTAGTTTAAGGTGGTTGATTTGTGGTATTTTGGCTGGTCCTCCGTATTGCACCAAGTCACAGAGAAAGTTATGGCCAACAAAGATATCGAGTTTGCTGTCATTGATCAGATAGGGAGTTCGGGCAATGAGAATTTAGGAGCTAATGAAGAGATTAGAAAATTAAGGCAACAAATGATAGAAATGCATCGAGCTTGGGCTAATGGGTTGCCACCTCCTCCATTTCCCGCTGATAATCTGGAATATCTTTCTATCTTGCCTCCAGTGTCACATACACAATTTCCTATTTTTGTTGATACACCACAACATGCATCAGAACCTGCTCCAAGGAAACACTATCTAAACACTTCCAATAATCATTTCCTCACTCCTCAACACAAAGCTACCACATGCTCGGCTCCACCCACTGTTCATGTTTTTGCAGCACCACCCCCACTCGAAGCTCCTACTTTTGAGGTTTATCTACAAGTTGTGCCTCCCCACTTTGCCAGAGAGCCTATATTGAATATTTTTGCTGATCAACATCATGCTATTGAGCCCACATTTAAGTCAACTAATCCTTATAGCTATACTCACCCGCCTGAATTTCCTCTTAACACTGAGAAACCTATTATAACAGAAGAACAAGAGGAAATGACCAGAAAATTGAGAAGTTTGGAACTGGCTATGAAAGACCTACAGGGACTAGGGGGTACAAAAATGTCTCATATAAAGATCTGTGCATGTTTCCAGGGGATCATCTTCCTTTTGGTTTTAAAATGCCGAAGTTTGAGAAGTATGATGGACATGGCAATCCTATAGCACATTTGAGACGTTATTGCAACCAACTAAGGGGTACTTGGGGGAAGGAAGAATTACTCATGGCATATTTCGGTGAGAGTCTTTCAGGCCTAGCTTTGGAATGATTTGTTGACCAAGACATCAACAAGTGGATTAGTTGGGATAACCTAGCTAATGAATTTGTGCAACAATTCCAATATAATGTGGAGTTGATTCCTGATGAGAAATCCCTAACTAACATGAAGAAAAAGAGTACTGAGACTTTCAGAGAGTATACGATTAGATGGCGTGAACAAGCTGCTAGGGTGAAACTATCAATGAAAGAAAGTAAGATAGTGGAGGTATTTATTCAAGTGCGGGATGAAACATATTATCAATACTTGTTACCTGCATTAGGCAAGCTATTTATTGAGGTCCTCGAAATGGGGAAGATGATAGAGGATGGAATTAAGATCGGCCGCATTATGAGTTTTGCAACATTGAAAGCGACTACTCAAGCAATTCAAAAAGGTTCGGAAAGTGTCGGAGGAAAGAAGTGTGAGGAAGATGCATCTGCCATTGTAGTTGGACAACAGGCACGGGCAAGGGGATCACACCATCATTACCCACAAGCTCAAACCCAGGCTTATGCCCAAGCTCCACAGAATCTTTCCCAAAAATCCATTAAATTGTATTCCCCCACCTACATATCCAATATACAATGCACAACCCCATGGTCAATTCCCTTCTTACCCACAATGGCGTGCACCAACTCTTCGAAGTTATCCTCAAACTCCACAAACATACCAAAGCCCTTATAGGTTCGATTTTTGATCCAAGCCAAACAATGAAATAAGGTAGAAGTCAAGAGATAACTTCACACCAATTGAACAGTTGTACGCCAGTTTATTCCAGATATTGGTACAACGGGGCATGATCACTTTTCTCTTTGGATATACTCCTGACCTGCATTCAAAAAATTTTGATGCTAATGTATGATATGCATATCATTCTGATGTTCAGGGTCACAGTATTGAAGATTGTCATTTTTTGAAAAGAGAAATAGAAAAGATGATTCAAGATAAATCAATTATGGTGCAGACCATTGACAGTGAGGAAAGCTCTAGTCATACTGATATGCAAACCAATGGCTAAGATGTCAGGCTGAGAAATTGAGAAGTCACCCCTCTCCCTACTAGAAAGAGGTCTGTTAGTGTGTTTTATTTTATTTTTTATTGCCCGAATTATTTCAGGGTTGTAGTTCGGGATCTATCTTGTTTTGTCCCTTTGTCGTTATGTTCAAACCCTATCTTTTATTTTAATTAAATGGAGTGTCTCTTTTTTCTTTGTAATTTAAATGTGTGTTGTTTGTTTGTTTTCTTCACATAGCACATTTTATGTTGATTCTAGTGAAATGACATGCTAGCGGAATTTTCAGCCAGATCTTGAAATCCAGTTTAAGTATGAACATTGAATCAGAGGTTTGAGTTAGTAAAAGAGAACATCTGAGGAAATAGGTAGAGTGTTGAGACATTTGGTGACAAGTTGAAGCCTTCTTTGAAAATTAAGGAACTTATTTTGAGAATCACAATAATAACTTGGTCATCAATTGAAAGACATGTCTCAAATAGGTCAAATAGTGGCTGCGTGAACAGAACGAAAATCAGCTCCACAAAATTATGAGTCATTCAATATGAGGAATATGCAACAAAAGTGGAGTTGTATGCTAGAAAAGCATAGAAGAAATAGTGACTCACAGACTCAGTCAAAGTTAATGCTACAAAAGATGTCACAAATGATCTTCATCTTTCACTTTCATATTACATGATATGTACTTGCATTTTTAAGGATTGATATGAAGAAGGTATTTCATTCTGCTATCCAAACATTGTGTCCTCCTTTGTTTACCCCATTTGAGTTTTAGTCCTATTTTCTTTCATACCCCTCTTTTAGAATCAAGATAGAGTCAGTAAAACTCAAAAGAAAAGTGTCAAGAAAAAAATGTGTTCAAAAGGAAAGAAAAGAGAAGAGTGTCAAAAATAGGGTCAGAAAAAAAAATCCCAAGGAAAAAAGAGAAAAAAAAAGAAACAAAAATCAGAATCAATCAAAAGAACAAGCTACCAGAACTACATGTGACCTGATTCTCCTCTCTCGAGGGCGAGATACGTAGGCTGCCCTACTCTGGGCTTGGTTTAACCAAATAAATAATTTAAAATTGTCAGTCAAAATAAACTAGGGCATGAGTTAATCCTTATTGTTTGAGTCAATTCCAAAAGGTGTAAGTCCCACCCCACTTCAAGTGTCGTTTGGGCCCTATGCCATCCTTTCTTTCTAACCCTATCCAAAAACTAAGTTACAACCAAAGAAAGACCTTCAAATCAATCTTTGAAAATGTTAAGGCTAAGAATGCAATAGATGTGATGTCATATTTTGGGAACTATTCATTTTTCTCTACATAAGAAATTAGGAGAGAAATAAAAATGAGAGAGTCTTATTGGTGAAAACCCTCATGGGCACTGTGAGACGATGGTAAGTTGAGAGAGATAAAAATGAGAGAGTTTTATCGGTGTAAACTCTCACGGACACTATAAGACGACTATGAGTTGAGAAAAATGAAAATAAGAGTCTCATTGGTAAAAAACCCTCACAGACACTATAAGACAATGGTGAACTGAGAAAAAGAGAATGAGAAAGACTTGTTGGTAAAAAACTTTCAAGGTGTCACTAGCCGAATGAGGTCTTAAATGCAATTGACCTAAAGAAACAACTCAGTTTCATGGCCATTAACTCAACAACAATTGGTAGAAAGTTTGGATAGAAATATCAGGCAGCTTAATCCAAAATACATGACATAATCATTAGAGTTAACTGTCATTTCTAGATTAATTTTTCATTTCTTTGTTTCAAATGGGGACATTCATTTTCTTTTCTTTCTTCTTTTGTTTTTATTTTGTTTTCTTGAGTCAGTTGTCCAAATAAAAGTCATCGTCATTTTTCTCTTGTCTTTGAGTCAAGTCCATATCAAAACAAGTGAGAAAAGGTTTCAAAACTGGCTACCGACTTCTTTAATTGTGCAAAGAAAGACAAAAAGCCAACACATAAAAGAGACATGATTGTGAGCCAAAATAAGACATGCAGAAATTTTTGTCAACTGACAAGTCTGGCAACTCATAAAAATACTAAGGTTCAAAGGGTTTATCTGAGAAGCACGGCAAAGCAGAGATATTATATTTGTTTCAGAGTCACTCTTAATAATCTGAGTTTGGGTCAATGATGCAGCAAGTCAGTGACATATGCTAATGGTCGAAAGCAAGGTTAAATGTGACGAGGGCAAGAGCAATTGCCGCAAAAGCTAAAGCCACAAACCAGCCACCATATTTTTAAACTAACAAGTTTTCTTTGTATAAAACAGGAACACATGCTACCTTCGAATTAAGGATTTCAAAGCCTAAACATCAAAGGCCGTAATATTCCCACTTCTACATATACAAGAGGCAATGTTGCTGCACAAATTTGGTATTCAAAACCATGGTAAAACTCATAATCCAATATCTCTAGGAGACACACTTCCTTGTTTGGACAATTCAAGCAATATTTGTAAGGAGACACACTTCTGTGTTTGGTAATTCAAGCGACATTTGTAAGGAGATGCACTTCCTTGTTTAGGTAATAAGCGACATTTGTAAGGAGATGCACTTCCTTGTTTAGGTAATTCAAGTGACATTTATAAGGAGACACACTTCCCTATTTGGGTAATTCAAGCAACATTGGTAAGGAGACTAACTTTCTTGTTTGGTAATTCAAGCGGTATCATAAGAAAACCCACTTTCAAAGGAGATGCACTTCCTTTTTTGGGTAATTCAAGTGGCATTTATGAGGAAACGCACTTCCTTGTCTATTTAATTCAAGCGGCATTGATAATTCAAGCGACATTGGTAAGGAGATGCACTTCCTTGTTTTGGTAATTCAAGCAGCATTTGTGAGAAGATTCACTTCCTTGTTTGGTAATTCAAGCAACATTTGTAAGGAGATGCACTTCCTTATCTGGGTAATTCAAGCAACATTGGTAAAGGAGACGCACTTCCTTGTTTTGGTAATTCAAGCAATATTTGTAAGGAAATGCACTTCCTTAGCTGGGTAATTCAAGCAACATTGGTAAAGGAGACGCACTTCCTTATTTTGGTAATTCAAGCGGCATTGATAAGGAGATGCACTTCTTTATTTGGTAATTTAAGCGACATTTGTAAGGAGATGCACTTTCTTGTTTAGGTAATTCAAGTGACATTTGTGAGGAGACGCACTTCCTTGTTTGGGTAATTCAAGCGACATTGGTGAGGAGACACACTTTCTTTTTTGGGTAATTCAAGCGACATTTATGAGGAGATGTACTTCTTTGTTTGTTTAATTCAAGTGGTATTTATGAGGAGATGCACTTCCTTGTTTGTTTAATTCAAGCGGCATTGGTAAGGAGACGCATTTCCTTGTTCAGGTAGTTCAAGAGACATTTGTTAGGAGATACACTTCCTTGTTTTGGTAATTCAAGCAGCATTGGTAATGAGAAACACTTTCTTGTTTTGGTAATTTAAGCGGCATTTATGAGGAGACGCACTTCCTTGTTTGTTTATTTCTAGCAACATTTGTAAAGAGACACATTTCTTTGTTTGGGTAATTCAAGCAGCATTTGTAAGGAGACGCACTTCCTTGTTTGAGTAACTCAACCGGCATTTGTAAGGAGATGCACTTCCTTGTTTAGATAATTCAAGAAACATTTGTAAGGAGACACACTTCCTTATTTGGGTAATTCAAACGGCATTTGTAAGGAGAAGCACTTCCTTGTTTTGATAACTCAAGCAACATTGGATCCCGCCAGAAGCACAAGACGAATAAATAGAAAGTCAAGTAACAAGGTGAAACAATTGAAAGCCAAGCAACAAATTGAAAAATTGCAAGTCAAGAGCCCGCCCGAAGAATAGGGTGATGAAACTCAAGTCAAGAGTTCAAAAGAAGATGCATAGATAGGAATTTTGTAATTTTATTTATCTTTTTACCTCTTGTAATTGTTCACTTTTTGATGTAATGATAGATCCGCGATCGGAACCTCGATGGGACCTCACTCAACTCTTCAACTCGGTATAGTCCATCTTCTTCCAATTCTTTGAGATACTTGTCACTTAATTCCCTCATAACTTGGGTAGGTAGGATGTCCTAAGTAAAGACATAGTGTCCCTCCTTCCTTCTGTTTCATTCTCTTTGAATAATGGTCGAGACAAAATTCTGTCTCATTGTCTACTTCTTTGTCTGAAAACACTTCGTGTTTACATTCAAAGGGGGCATGCTGTAGACATATAATTTTGTCCCTCCCAAAATTGAATTTTATCAATTTTTAGCTCACACTTTACTACGCACTCTCACTCACGTGATTATCCCTCCATAAAATGACAAAAAATAACAACCCTTAACAAATTTTATGTTCTTTAATAACAAACTAACAACCCTCCCTATTAAAAGTTGACAACACATCACCTACCTTATGATACCCTACCCTACCCCCTCACCCCACTCATATGTCCCACACATAAACACACAAAAGGGAAACCCAACTGTTATATACACCATTTTTTTATCTTCTAAAAGAGGGAGGAGAGAGCACATAGAGAGGGGAATTCATCTTCTTCTCTATTTTTCTCTCACATACACACACTAACACACACCCACTTCATCATCAACATAATCTCAAACACACATACCACCAGAAAAAACAGGCACCTACGCAAAATGAAACAGAGAGATAGAAGAGAAGGAGATCGAAAAGAGAGAAGAGATCGAGAGTAGAGAGTGAACGAAGGCGGAGCAGTGTCCAAAAAAGGGAAAACAGTTTTGTTTAGCTCTTTTCGACGAGACCCAACCAAAACTGACCCTCCTCGTCTACTCCACTGGAGAATAATCTACGAACTCCAAACCCGCCCTTGTTTTTTGATCCTTTTCGATGAAATCTGGTCGGGAAACATTGTTTTCATTAACTGTGCGATCTGCCGAAGCTCCGGTGAGGCACAAACGGCGACCCTATTCTGATTCCAGTGGAGTTTTCTTTGATTGGTTCAAAAATCTAAGATTTAGGAGGTTCGGATTAATGTTTTTCGTTGTTTTTTTTAATCTATTTGGATCACAATTCCTTGATACCGAAGCTGGGTTTGTTCAATTGAGGTTTCGGTGCAATTTTATCTCGTTTATAGAATAATACTTGAAAGCGGCATTGAGGTCCAATTCTACTCCTTCTCTTCTTTATTTCGTTGTTTGTCATGTTCAATGCTTTTAATTGAACACGGTGTGTTGGTTGATCCATGATGATATGAATTGTTGTTTGTTTTGATTCAGTGCTTGATTTCTTTAATTATGGATTGCTTATGAATTGTGTGATGAAATAATGTCTCATAAAGGATTAAAATTGACTGTTGGGGGTAGAATTGAGAAATTGATTAAAGGGGTTTAATTTAGACTAACTTTGATTTGTTATTGCCCTGTTTAAATTCGAAAAGCATGAATATTATCGGAACGTGATAGTATCATGATAAATCAAGTGGGATAGGCAAACATAAGTCGAGTAGGTGAATTTAGGGACTGTGGATTGATGGGACATTTGAATTGTGCGATTGAATGGTTTTTGGCTTTATCGCTTTAAGATCACTTGTATCATTTGGCCGGGAAATGCCCAGATATATTATGTTGGCGGGAGATGATCGTGATCAAAGCCCGAGGAATTGGGTAGAGCATAGCTTAGAATTAGTGTAGGTTTACATTTTAGTACCTTTTTATTTTTGGTCTGTAATAATTGGACTGAACACTATATTTTGAACTTATTTTGTTCTATTTGTTCGTCTGATCGTTTTGTGTGCTTTTTGTGTGGTCTATACATTCATAGTGTCAGATTAGCCGATATGTTCCACCAAGCGACCATAGTCGAACCACGGGATCGAGGGGTGCCTAATACCTTCCCCTCGGTCAACAGAATTCTTTAATCAGAATCTCTTTTCGTGGATCATTTTAAAAGAGTCAAAAATAGTTTTTTGAAAAAGGATTCCTAAAGGTGACTTGGCACACCCAATTATGCCAAGTGGCGACTCTGAGTTTAAATGTAATAATCCTTTTCGAAACAAAATTTTTATTTTTTGTCACTTTAATAAAAGCCCTTTCAAACTTAAAACGAATCTTTTCGGTTAAAAAGGGGTGTGACAATAATATATATATATATATATATATATATAGAGAGAGAGAGAGAGAGAGATTATTATTATTATTATTATTATTATTATTATTATTATTATTATTATTATTATTATTATTATTATTATTATTATTATTATTATTATTATTATTATTATTATTATTATTATTACACCACTACAATTACCATTATTACGTTTTTCAAAAAAATTGAAAGTGCTGCTGCTATGTTTTTTATGAAAAGATATTATTATTGTTATTATTATTATTATTATTATTATTTTAAATTATATTTAAAAGGGATAAGCTTATGTTTCTAATTTCAAACTAATGTTTATTTTTTAAAAAAACCAATATTTTTAAATACAAATATGTTATATTTTAATTCAAAATTTTTATTCCAATGTTTATAACGTTTTCCTAGAAACTATCGCATGGCCTCCTATTGTACTGCCACGTGACATCTTGTCTTCTTTCAGTTTTGCTTTTATATATACTAGTTTGGGTGTACGCTCCTCACGCGTGTACCTTACTTTATTGAGTTCAAACGTACATAAATAGAATAT
>NW_025879008.1:0-1716 GCF_002878395.1 Capsicum annuum
ATTTATCATTCAAGGAAAAAAAATGCAAGAAATATTATCCAAAGACAGTAAACTAATAGGAAAAGAAGAACAAATTAACATACTAACCTAATATTGAAATTACACAAATTCGAAGAATATAATATTGATTTTTATGAGAGTTTGGTCGAAAATCATGATGTTCCATGAAAACACGTTTTGTAATTGTGTGCATAACAAAAATATATATAAAGACGTCAATTAAGATAATCCTCTTAAAATCAAATTTAGTTGATTTAAAATTTTTAAACTAATAGAAAAGTATTAGTTATCATTAATTTTGATGACTTCTAATAAGGAAAGGTAACATATATAAAAAAGATTTTTTTCATAAAAGGAAATTATTTTAAAAAAAGAATAACCATATATGAAAAAAGATTTTTTTCATAAAAGGAAATTATTTTCTACCAATAAAAATAATTTCAATCTATAATATATTAAAACATTATAGAACATAGAACAATGAATGCTTAAAAGTGACCGGTGGTATTTTCTCATTAAAGTAATTAGTTGTATTTAGATTTATATTAGGAATTAGGATACCATCTTTTTTTTTTCTCTATAATATTAGAATGTAACATATTTAATTTATATTAGGATATAATTTAATTAATTTTAAAATATATTAAATAAAATAGTGAAAAGACGATTTTGTCTTAAGTAAAATCTTTTTATGAAGGACAAAAAGTTCAAATCACTTTTCTAAGAGGCTTCACACTTTTAATATATTATAGATAGATTATAGATATAGATATAGATTATAGATATAGATTATAGATTATAGATATAGATAGATATTAATATAACTTAAATATACATTTTTTTCTATATAAGACATTCAATAGAAAACTTTAGGAAAACATAGATAGACACTTTAAGTTATCACCAAATCGTCCATTAAACACTATTATTTTTGACAAAAATATTTATCTCTTGAACTCCTCACATTAACGTAAAAAATTAATTGTGCCTATATATAATATATATTAAGAAATTTACAGAATTTCGGGTTAGGGTGCATATGATTTGCTCACGCAAGTGTACATGATCGTACAAGTAATATAATGACTCAGACAGTCAGATATTGTTCCCTCCAGGATCAATAAACTAGAAATTTATTCAATCTTTAGTTCAAGACAATTGAGTATTAAGAGTTTGATTGTATCAAGATCAAGATGATTCTATAAATAAAATGTAAATTACTAAACAATAAATAGTTAATGATGACTAAAGCAAAGTAAGCAACGGTTGTAATCAATAATGAGGACCATTTCAGGGTTGAGATATTTTGAACAATCATACAATTCTCTATTCTTTTCACAGTCTAATTGGTTATCGGGTTGATGGTTCGCAAGGGTTATGCCACGATCTTGGTCTCCCGACCTCAAATCTTCTATCTATTGAATGTTGTAACTACAACTCCCGCAGAGTTACAACAAATCTTCTAGATTCATGAAGTTGTCTTCCTGCAAGTGAACCAAGCAAGGCTTATAGGTATATCCCTATCCTAGATGCTAATTCAAATCCCTTATTTTATAAAAGAATAAGAACCTTGCTCCCTAATTTCTTCGTTCGATCCTATGATTCTCCTTTCGGATTCACATAGAAATATAAATTTATTCTAATGGGGGTCAATCATTAAAATAGTCAGCTCAAGAAATTAAGAACAACCCATATGATAATCCAAAAAGAAACTAT
>NW_025879009.1:0-1210 GCF_002878395.1 Capsicum annuum
TTAAGTAGAGTCTTGATTATCGATGTGTAGCGAGCCACATCTATGAGCAAGAGGCTACAAGGCATTTTAGGAAAAAGTATGATTCTTTCTTTTAGAAGTCTATCGTTCTTAAAGTGTCTCTCTCTGCTATTGATTCGTGCTCTCCTCTTTCAAAAATATTCCTCCACATCGAGCGAGAAGAAATAATAATGGTCAGCAACCTCAACCCACTGACCCATTGAATGAAAATATGTCTCATGTCGAATTTTGGGCAGCCTTTCAGGCACTGTCCTAAGCTATTACTACAAATGTTCAGGCCAACTCGGCCCCGGCTCCACAGCAGCAAGGAGGTGATTCAGTTGCTGCCAGGATCCGTGACTTTATGCGGATGAATCCGCCGAAATTCTATGGGTCCAAGTCTGATGAGGATCCACGGTTGTTTTTAGAGGAGGTGCAGAAGATTACTCAGGTGATGCATGTATCTGAGAAACATAGTGTGGAGTTGGCTGTGTATAGGTTGAAAGACCTTGCTTATGACTGGGTTGTTGCTTGGAGGAAAGGTAGATGTGAGGGAGCTATCCCTACAACTTGGCAAGAATTCCAGGATGCATTCCTGGATAAGTTTTTCCCTTTGGAGATGAGGGAGGCAAAGGTGGAAGAGTTTATGAACCTGCAACAGGGCTTTATGACTGTTAGGGAGTACTGTCTAAAGTTTAATCAGTTGGCCAAGTATGCTCCTGACTCAGTGGCTGATAATCAGGCTAGTATGAGTAAGTTTGTGACTGGAGTGTCTAGTTATGTGGTTAAGGAGTGTAGGTCTGCTATGCTGAATAGTGAGATGAATATTTCTAGGTTGATGAATCATGCCCAACAGATTGAGGTAGATAAGATTAAGAAGAGAGATACAATGAGAAAGAATAAGAGAGCTAGGCCCGAGCAGCACGGACAGGGTCAGACTAGATTGTAGAGAGGGAGTCGCCCTCAGTATCAGGATTGTTTATCTATGCCAGCACCGTCATTTGCTAGTGATCCCGTGCCTAGAGGTAGGCAGGAGAAAGGTACCAAGTCATATGCATCCAAGTCCCAGTACAGTGCTGGCAGTAAGCCAAATCATCCCCTGTGTCCTAAGTGTGGTAGGGCTCATTCGAGTGAGTGTTGGGGTAAGAAGAGGGGTTGTTCCAGTATGGTGACATGGGTCACAGAGTTGGAGATTGTCCACAGGATGGACAAG
>NW_025879010.1:0-1343 GCF_002878395.1 Capsicum annuum
GCCGTATTGACAAGGTAGCTTATGAGGTCGAGTTGCCTTCTGAGTTGTCCTCTGTTCATCAAATATTCCATATCTCCATGCTAAGAAAGCATATTAGCGATGCTGTGGTAGTGGATTCCTCTGTGAGTGCTGACATTCAAGAAAATCTTTCTTTAAATGAGATTCCTGCTTAGATTCTTGATTTCAGTGTCCGAAGACTAAAGAACAAAGAAGTTCCCTTGGTCAAGTTGATGTGGCGAAACCAATCTGTTGAGGGTGCAACTTGGGAAGCTGAGGCGGATATGTGATCCAAGTAACCGCACCTATTTTCTGCAAACTCCGATCAAGCCGAAGATATTGTTCTTTCCTAAATCATGCACTTTTGATAAAAGTTGCAGCAGTTCAGCTGTCATTTATTTTGTGTTCAGCTGTAGTTTCTTGAATTTATGCATTCTATGTTGCATTCAGAGTCAGAAACGATGTGGTGATGAGTCTAACGAATGGTTTCAGCTGTATGCTCTATTCCCTATCTAATCTTGGCATGTCTAGTGTCATTCGAGGATGAATGATTCCAAGGGGGGATGATGTAATACCTTGGGAAATTTTTCATTGAAATTTTGTGCGTCAACGTGTTGGGTTCTATTTTATAGAATGAGTTATATGTTTTTCATGCGGAATATATTAGATTGTAACCCACCATTGCATAGAGTATCGAAAATAATTTCCAAAGATATGTGGATCATCCAAAACGGACACCCGAGTGACGATTTAGGAACATTTCGATCGAACCATGAATAGTAGTGAACAGTAAAACACACGGGAAAAAGTACTAAGTCCTGGCGTATTTTTGCTCTAACTATAAACAATCATAACTTATTGTACATAATGATCTGGGTGATCTACTATATATTAACGAAAATCTCTGCGAGTCCTGTTTCCAATGAAATTGTTTTCATCCAATTTGTCTGTTGGAGCAAAAAGTTATGGTCGATCTACTTCAGCCTATCAAAACCAAATTTCTGGGTCAACTTCAAATGATTATAAATCCTCGTACACAATGAACTGGGTAAGATACTCTATATCAACAGAAATATATGAGAGTCCTCTTTCTAATGAAATTGGTTTCATCCAATTTGGATATCGGAGTAAAACGTTATGGTTGATCTATTTCAACCTATCAAAACAGTCCACCAAAGGATAGATTCGAGAATTATTTGATTTTTAGGGGCGTTTTGGTCATACCCCCTCACCCAAAATCCATCCACACCCTATATTAAAGCCTATTAGAAGCATTATATGTTATATTTCATCAAATTCCCTCAAAAAGAAAATCCTAAGCACCTACATCCAACTTCAAGAACCTC
>NW_025879011.1:0-1260 GCF_002878395.1 Capsicum annuum
CATGTGTGCCACTTCTTTTTCTACACTTGCCCAGCATACAACTCCACTTTGTTGTACATTCCTCATGCTGAAGGACTCATGACTTCGTGGAGCTAATTTTCTTCCTGTTCCTCTTGATAGGATCACGTAGACACTATTTGACCTAATTAAGACATGTCTTTCAATTGATGACCAAGTTATCCTTGCGATTCTCAAAAAGTCTCAATTTTCAAAGAAGGCTTCAAGTTGATCACCAAATGCCCCAACACTCTATTTATTTTCTCAGATGCTCTCTTTTCCTAAATTTAACTCTCTGATTCAATGCTTCATGATTAAGCTGGATTTTAAGATCTGACTGAAAATTCCGCAGGCATGTCATATCACTAGAATCAACATAAAGTGACTGTATAAAGAAAACAAACAAACAACCCATATTTGAAACACAAAAGGAAAGGGACACTTTATTTAGTTGAAATAAAAGATAAAAGGGTTTGAACATAAACGACAAAGGGACAAAATAAGATAGATCCCGAACTACAACCCTGAAGTAATTTGAAAAACAGAAAAGAAAACAAAACAAACTACCAGACCTCTTCCTAGTAGGGAGATGGGTGAATTCTCAATTGCTCAGCTTGACAACTTAGCCGCTGGTTTGCATATCAACATGACTAGAGTTTCCCTCACTGTCAATGTTCCGTACTATAATTGATCCATCATGAATCATCTTTTCAATTTCTCTTTTCAAATCTTGATAATCTTCAATACTATGACCCTGAGCCTCAGAATGATACGCACATCATACGTTAGGATCAAAATGTCTGGAACGCCGATTAAGGGTGTGCCCAAGGAGAGGAGTGATCATTCCTTCCTGTACCAATCTCTGAAATGAACTGGCATATGACTCTCCAATTGGTGTGAAGCTATCTCTCGACTTCTGCCTCGTTTCATTATTTGGCTTGGATAGAAAACCTGGCTTAGAAGGGTTTTGGTATGTTTGTGAAGTTAGAGGATGACTCTGGGGCGTTGGGGTATTGTGGGTAAGATGGGGGTTGAGCATATGGTTGTGCATTATACACTGGATATGGATATGGAGGAACAGAGTATAATGGATTTTGGGAGTAATTATACGGAGCCTAGGCATAAACTTGAGCTTGAGCCTGAGATCGATGATGACGTGGTCTTCTTGACCTTTCTTGCTGTCCAACTATAATTGCAGATGCATCTTCCTCATTCTTTTTCTCCCCAACACTTCCTGAACCCTTTTGAATTACTTGAGTAGTC
>NW_025879012.1:0-1268 GCF_002878395.1 Capsicum annuum
ATATGTATGTGGAAATAAAGAAAAAAAACGTATATAATCTAATCAGTGAGCACCCATAGTAAGAGTTGTTTGGTTAGCCTAGTTGTTGTTTATGGGTGCTTAAGGCTATTTATTTCTTTTGGTCTTGAGTTCAATTCCCACTCAGCACATATTTTTTTAATTTTGGTAACCAACTCTTCTCTTCTTATTCACTTTAAACTTTTTATTTTTTTTCTCCCTTACTCCTTCTGTTGATTGTTTGGACTCCACTATTTTTAAGCTAAGAAGCACCCACCGTCTAAAGCACACCACACCATAAGTTCCAACGACGCCAACCCCACCACTAACATCAATAACAGCATCAACAACAAAGAAACAAACAAAATACATAAAAAAATGATACTGCCAATAAGGCTTTTAAACTTCTCCCAATAGATGACTTTTTTTCACATCTTATAATAAAAATTCTCGGTATGTTTATTCAATAATTAAAAGTTCCTTCAAATTTTTTAAATAAATATGATATGGAAAAATGGTAATTAAATAAACAAAAAGATGTAAATAAAGTTGCAGGAAGAAGACGAGAATGAAAGAGCAATAGTGAATCACATCATACCTTAATGTCAAAAGGGGGTCAAAACAACAATTCCAGTCGAGGAATCTAAGATATGAATATCGATCGGTTTAGATCCAAACAAAAATTTTTGAGAAAGATGAGAGAAAAAAAGGTTGTGATAACCCTAAAGAGGATAGAAAGAAAAAAGATGAGAGATTTAGGACTGAAGGGGAGGAGAAGAGAGATGAGATAATTCTAATTTCTAGATGTACTACCCTTAATATTAAATGGTTAAACAAAGTATATTTATTCAAATTTATATTTTGAAAGCATAATTAATTAGGCCAATTTGGTAGTAAAATAAACCCCTAATTAATATTTTCTTGATGGGAGTGCCAAGTCAAAATGAAACAGAAGAATTATTAGGGGTTTCAATATTCATTAATTAATATTCACTAATAATTTGAGGGGCACGAGAAAGAAAACAGGTGACATTGAAAAGATAGGAAAAGACTACTCAATGAGATTTTTGAGTTATCCAAGAAACATTTTTTACCGCCTTTAGTAGTACTACTACTTTATCTACTTGGACAGTAGCTTGCTTTAAAATTAAAAGAAAACAAAAAGATTTTCAAATAGATATGTCGTCTGTTGCAACAGATTTAGATATCTGTTTGAGAAATCCCAATAGCTCAGTCATCTGTGACAACAGATGGAAATGTTATTTGATAAC
>NW_025879013.1:0-1580 GCF_002878395.1 Capsicum annuum
CCCAATATCAACAACATGATCATCAACACCCAATAATATAGAAATCATACTTTATAATGAAAAAGAGGAAAACAAACTAGCATCAACATGGGTATGATCATATCACCACAATCAACCAAGCTTTTCTATTTTAAAGATTGATTCTTGAACTCCACGGACGAAAGGGATCTGTGGATGAACACAACGCATACCTTAGAAGGAAGATTATTGATGATTGACGGAGGAATTACCTTGAAATCGGATCTTCAAGCTTAATTAGGAAACCCTATTTGTTTTTCTCCTTTAGGGCTCTTGGATGATGAGCTTTGAGCTGAAAATAGGGTTGCAGTATGTTTAGAAGATATATATTGTGTAGGGTTAAGTTTAGGGATGTGTAAGGAGTATTTGACACCTGGAATTTACATAGTTGGTGCCCAAGTGATCGCCTATGCTTGGGTTGGGCAGCGCCTAACCAATCACCTATGCTTACTGCTCTCACGAAAATGGGCATAACTTTTTGCTCGGGTATTGGATTAAGATGAAATTGGTATCGTTGGAAAGATAATTTGATTGTCTAAAATTTTTTTGGTCTAAATCAGCCTAAATATCATATTAACATCGAGTTATACTCGTTCAAAGATGACCCTTGCAAAATCGAACACTAAAACTTGATGGATTCAAAAACTCTTAGCTTGTATTACCTTGAGTGACTCATATGAACATGATTAATACAAAATAAGCTATAATATCACTAGGATATTTAGTTTAAGTCATGTACTCAAGTATGAATCATAGGATAGGAGATTTCATACATAGGAATACTTATTCACTTCCTAGCTTAGAAAAATATGGCGTATTACATTCAGAGACCCCGACCCTTGCGGCACACTTGGGTTGTCGGCTTTGCTGCTGAGTTAATGGTAGATCCTATATAGCCCATCGAATTATAGATTATAGGTTACACCACCTAGTGCAGAAGTGAGACAAAGAATATCACAGATTTTAGATGCTTTCACAGAGTTTTTTAAAATATCCATGTGATTTCTTACTATATGATATGTTTATGAACTTCTTTAAATTTCTCTCAAATATGTAAACTATAAATGATTATTTTGGATTTTCTCTGTGTACCAGTACATCTGTATTGACCCCTGTAACGCCCTAATTTTCTGAAATGGAATGCTACACGCTGCTCATGACCTCTAGGGACCACAAGCTAACCCATGACTGATATTTGTACCTGTACACTGCATAATATATAAATATAAATTTAAAAACATGCATTGGAAGGCCATAAGGTTCAATACTGAACATAATCTGAATAATAATAATGCCTGAATAACCTGAATAAGGAGTTGATGGGACATATCCCTAACTAACTCCCCACTACTAAAAGCCTAAATGAAATACTGAAGTAATAAAGTAGTAATCATGTCCTCAGAGAATGACATTGATAACTCTGACAACTGAAATCTATAATGCTACTGCTGCTCTGGAACACGTGCCTCTGAACCTATGGTGTAACATAAGAGAAAGAACCATAGCACAAATGCGTCAGTACGTTTGAATATACAGAGTATACAAGTGAGATAGGCTAAATG
>NW_025879014.1:0-3282 GCF_002878395.1 Capsicum annuum
CGAGAATTTATCCAAACGCAACCTGGAGTCCATGGTTTTCACTCGATTGGGTGTACAACGATCTACCACGTCTGGTCTAACTAAAGACGGCGCATACAAATGCTCCATCATCCATAACTGCAATATTAGGTTACTGCACTCAATAAATCTCCTTCCCCCTTTCACTTAAAGCCTTATATATTTCTGTTAAGATCATGGGTATGAGAGTGAACCTGCCCTTTTGATTAATGCCCTTGTCGTTTTGATCCTTATGAAATAGGGCCATTACCACAGATTGCAAATGGGTATTAATACGTCTTTCTTCTAGTGGAAACACTAAAGTACCTAACAAAGCGAGGGTGAAGACTTGAAGAGGCTTTCTCTCCCACTTCTCCTTAGTCACATGAAATTCATCCCAAAAGCAATCAAAACCTTCCGAGGGTCCGAATCTAGCGAACAAAAAGTCTAAGAAAACCCACGAATCACTTAAACAACCCAAACGCATACCCTTACTTTTTAAACCACAAGACTGCAAAAATCTCACGCCAGTATGATTTCGTGCTCGGATCATATCCTTCTCGATATATGGCAAATGCAACAAACCGGATATTTCCGCCAAAGTAGGAGTCATTTCACATTCCCCAAACCTGAATACCAAACCACTCGGATCCCAAAAGGTCAACAAAGCCTCCATTAAATCTGGACGAGGGGTAACATGCAGAAGTTCCGTAAAATCACCTAATATTTTAACCAGTTTCTGCTGATCAACATAGTTAAACATTTCCCACCATTTGATTAACTTTTTGGGCACCTTGACAACCATCAGAACTCTAGACTTAGTGGATAAATCCATCATGTAATAACACACAAGACGTTACCTCAAAAATTCGACAGGAGTAGAAGATTCCCAATCCTTTGGGATTTTTGACGCAAACATATGTCGATGGGACAGACCACATTCACGACTCCAATGTGCCGAACAGAAGTACGGAGCGAAATTAGTCTACTTGGCAAACAACTCTAGATTACGGGACGAGAGACCTGGGCTAATACTAAGACAAAGGCCAACACAAAGAATTACCGAGTCGCCACTTGGCATAATCCGGTGTGCTATGTCACCTTTGGAAAATCCTTTTCGAAACCATTTGACTCTTAAACTGGTTTGCGAACAGAGATTCCGGCTAAGGAATTCTGTTGATCGAGGGGAAGGTGTTAGGCACCCCTCGATCTCGTGGTTCAACCACGGTCTCTTGGCAGAGTGTATAGGCTAAATTGACGTTACAAATGCATAAACCACACAAAAACACGCAAAATAATCAAACAATAACAAAACAAAACAAAAATGTAAAGTCTAGTCCAATTATTACAACCCGAAATAAAAATACTGAAATAACCTAAACTAGTCCTAAACCATGCTTTACCCGATGCCTCGGGCCTTGATCAAGAGCATCCTTAGCGTACAAAATTCTTCGGGGCATTCCCTGATGAGTAAATACAAATTACCTCGGGGCATTCCCCGGTTAAATAAATACACTTTCCAAATATGATAAACAAAACATTCAACAAATATTCCAATCATTCCCACATTACACCAATCCTAAACTTGCCTACCCGAGCTTACTGTTTGCTTACCCACTCGACAACATACCGCATTCAACATCAACAATGTATCAAAAATATCATAATATTTACTTTTATCAATTTTTGATTCCCGTCCCCAAATTTATTTCAACCAACAGATTAAATAAGTCTCAATCAAATCAACCACGGTAATCGCTATTTCTCCAACATAATATCAAAACATTTCACCATGTCACAATCGTCAAACAAACACTAACAACGAAGATTCAAACCAAACACACAACAAATAAATCATCCACACCCACAACATCACAAAAAAGGTCAAGATAAAATAAAGATTTGGTAGATGAAATGGACCTCGATAAAATTGATCCTTGTCGATAATAAAGAAATCCGAAGACCAAAATACTCAACCGGAGAACCTCGATTGTGATGAATCCAACTAGGTATAGGGAAAAACTAATAGGACAACTTCAAAACCAGTGAGACAAACTTCGTTATACGAAACCCAAACAAGAACGACGACGCAATTTGATAACGACAACTCGAAATCCAATATCAATGACGAACCAGGAAACAGACGAACCTAAGACCCCAACAAACAACCAGGAACCTAAAACCCAACGCAGATCGAGCTCCGGTGAGCTCCGGTGATGGCCAAAATAGTGATTCAAGACGGAAGCTGGAATCGAATAAAATGAACAGTTCCGTCTAACCAGTCGACGACGAATAGTGGACGAACGGCTGGGAGATGGCGGAGGTTCAAACGACGACGGGCTTTACTGTTTTGCCGACGGAGCCGGCTGGTCTGCTGGTGGTTGATTCGCCCCAGCTGGCGGTCGAGGGAGAGGGGAAGAGAAGGCTAGCTGGTGTTGAGCTGGCCGGCGTCAGCCATGGATGCCAACGGGGTCGTTGGTTGGTCGCCAACGAAGTTCGTTGAGAGAGAGAGAGTGAGAGTCTAGAGAGAGAAGGAGAGAGTTCGGTCCTCTGTTTTTTTTAATTGTGCCCGGATCCCTGGCCGGCCGGCGGTGTTCGCCTGTGGTGGTGACTGTTTCGCCGGCGACGGACTGGTTCGCCGATGGGTGGCGGCGATAGAGAGGATGGATCGGGGAGAGAGAATAATGGTATTTGGCCCTTTTTTTTCGTATATGCTGAGGTTCCCTTTGTTTTTGTGTGTACGTGTGTATATATTGTATTTTCCCCTTCCTGGTCCTTTCTTTTTGGACAAGAAAAAAGAGGGGGGGGTGTGTGTATGACGTGGGGTAGGGTTAGGTAGGGGTAGGGAGGTGGTTTATTTTGATTGGGTAGGTTGTTAGGATAAGATAGAATTAGTTAGGATAGGTTTTGGTAGGGATTTTGTTATTTTTTATTTTATTTTGTGAGGGTATAATAACATGGGTGAGGGTACACGGTAGGCTAAAATAAGAATGAGTAAAAGTGAATAAAAATTGAACTTTAAGAGGACGAAATCACGTGTCTACAACAAGATATTCGAGTTCCCTTTCTGCTTGAAAGAGAATTTCACCATTTCTCATGCACCCTAAAAGTACAATATTCCTCATATATTGATTGATAAGGACTGAATTGTAGCAATTAATTTTCATTAATTGAGTCCATCCATCTTGTTCCATGATCCAAACATCCAATTCATAGTTTCCATCACCAAAAAAATATCTGTCATGATATAAACCGCGACCACCATATAAACCAACACAACCTTTC
>NW_025879015.1:0-26314 GCF_002878395.1 Capsicum annuum
AATCCCAAGTCTTTGATTCCTCAAGTTTTAAAAGAAGTTCTTTGTTCTCCTTAAGATAAAAGTATGAGTTAGAAACTTATTGTTTTATGATTCCTTTTGTTTACATATATTGAGAATAAGAGGAGAATGCAGATTTTAGAATTAAGTGTAATGACTTACGAGATTTATACTACATTTTCATTATACATGATTTATGAGGTCTATATTTCAGACTTATTCAAGCTATATGAGTCATTCATATTTGCATGCATGGTTTTGTAAAGATTAACGATATTATTTACTTAACGCATACACCCCCATATACTCAGTGCATCCTCAAATTACTGATCAGTATATACGTCTATTTGCTACATTATCTTATAATGAAGGTTTAGGTGCGCAGTCTCAGCAACGACAGTGATCTCAAAGTATCTCATCTACATTCTTATCTTTGATGAGTTCTTATTGTTTGAGAACCTGTTCTGCAGCTCTTTCTACTTTTGTAGTGTTTTTAGTATAATCTTAAGTTCGAGTCTGTTGGGGGTCTATCCCAGTGACTCTCTAGTTATTTAGCAAGTAGAGGCTTGTCATACTATTAGTTATGTGTTAGAATCATCAGTATTTTGATAATTAGATAATGTTCTTTTCAGTTATTTTAGTTCATCCTTGACATGATGTAATATTATTACTCAATTCATTTATTCTGTAGTAAGTGATAGAAGTAATATTAGGTTTAAAGGGTTAGCTTGAGGATACTTGTAGCCTTAAGCACCGTGTGATGTCTCGGTAAGAGATTTTGAGGTGTTACAAACTTTGCATCAGAGCCTAAGGTTTAAGGAGTCCTAGGGAGTCAGACAAGCCGCATTACGTGGAGTCTTAATCATCAGTGTGAAGCTGCCACACCTATGAGCAGGAGGCTATAGGACATTTTAGGAAAATTCATCTTTTTTTTTCAGAATCTATCATGCCTACAACTATCTCTCTCTATCAATAACTCATGCTCTTTTATGATAGAAAATACCTCCCCAAAGAGCTAATTCCTGTAGAAATGGTAATCAACAACCCTAATATATTGATCCCCTGAATGAGAATTTGTCTCATACCTAGTTTTGGGTTACTTTTCTGACTTAGCTCAATCCATGCCTGCTACTATGCAAGCTAACAATCAGACTGTTATTCCGTATTAGCAAAGTGGTGAAACTACTATAACCATACTTCAGGACTTTATGAGGATGAACCTGCCCGAGTTCTTTGGGTAAAAGGTAGGTGAGGACCCATAGCTGTATCTTGATGAGGTAAAGAAGATTACCCAATTTATGTATATGTCTAAGGAAGAGAGTGTAGAATTAGCATCCTAAAGTTTGAAGGATGCTACCTATGATTGGGTTGTGATGTGGAGAAAGAATGGAGGGGATAATGCAACTCTTATGACTTTGTAGGTGTTTCAGGATGTATTCTTCGACAAGTTCTTCCCACTTTAGATAAGGGATGCAAAGGTACAGGATTTTATGAATCTTAGGCAAGGCTCGATGATAATAAAGGAGTATTACCTCAAGTTCACCTAGCAATCAAAGTATGCTCCTTTTATGATAGCTGACCCAGATCTAGTATGAGTAAGTTCATTAACGGTGTGTCTGGATTGTTGGTAAAAGAATGTAGGACTGCTACGCTCAACAGATACATAGATCTTACTAGACTAATGATGCATGCTCAGCAGATTAGGGCAAAAATGATAAAGAAGAGAGATAGAGTAAAGGGAAATAAAAGGGCTAGATCGGAACAATTTAAGTATGGCCAAACGAGATCCTATGGAGGGAACTGTGCACAGTTTCAGAATCGTTAGTCTATGCCAGCACCGTTATTAGCCAGTGCTCTTGTACCCAGAAATAGGATAGAGTAGGGAAATAAGTCTTGTATGTCTAGATCCTTGCACAATGTGAGTAACAAGCCTAATTATCTCGCATGTCCTAAGTATTGTAGAACCCATCCCGACGAGTGCTTCTCCGATTAGAGGGGTTTTTTTGGTTGTGCCAATTTGGACCATAGACTTAGAGAGTTTCCGCATACTAGATAGGGGAGTCGTGATATTAGAACCTAAACTCAGGCTACCAGTGTACCAGCTTATTTAGCCCGTCCAGCCCCTCCTTATGGTGCTTTATCCATCATAATTGGCGGTTAGTGCCAGAATTTAATTCTATGCTTTTCCAACCTCTCAGAAATAGCCTAGATGTTATTACTGGTATTCTTCATTACTATTGTTTTACCCTAGGACAAGTTTCTCTTATGCGACCCCATTAGTCGCTGTGAATTGTGAGATAATTTTTAAAATGATCCGTGAGCCTATACTGCTTTTTATCCCAGTAGGTGAGTCAGTTGTTGCCAAGCAATTTTACAAAAAGTGTCTTGTTATTGTTCTTCATAAGGTCATATTTGCTTATTTGATATAGTTAGATATGGTCGATTTTGATCTTATTCTGGGTATGGACTGGATTCATTCCTATTATGCATCTATAAACTATCGTGCCCATGTGGTTAAGTTTCAATTTTCAGATGAGCTAGTATTTGAGTGGTCTAGGAATTCTGTGTCTCCCAAGAGTCATTTCATATTCTATCTTAAAGCCATAAAGTTGATTTCCAAAGATTACATCTATCATCTATTTTGAGCTAAAAACAATAAGTCTGAGACTCTAACTATTCAGTAAGTCAATATAGTTAATGAGTTTTCTGATTTGTTTTTGGAAGAACTCCTAGGGGTACCACCTGATAGAAAGATAGAGTTTGGGATTGACATTCTTACAGATACACAACCTATTTATATCCCTCCGTACTGAATGGCACCTGTAGAGCTTAAGGAATTGAAAGAGAAACTCCAAGATATTCTAGATAATGGTTTTATAAGGCCCAGTGCTTCTCTATAGGGCACACCTGTCCTGTTCGTGTGAAAGAAAGATGTTTCTTTGCATATGTGCATTGATTATTGCCAACTTAATAAGGTCATAGACAAGAATAAGTACCCTCTTCCTAGAATTGATTACCTGTTTGATCAATTGCGAGGTGCAAGTTTTTTATCAAATATAGACCTTAGATATGTCTATCATCAGCTTAAAGTGAGTAAGTTGGATATTCCAAAAATAGCCTTCAGAACCTATTATGGTCATTTTGAGTATCTAGTCATGTTTTTCAAGCTAACCAATTCTCCAGCAGCTTTTATGGACCTCATAAATCGAGTGCTCAAACAGTGTCTTAATATATTCATCATAGTGTTCATAGATGATATCCTTGTATTTTCCCGTAGTAAGGATGACAATACAGATCATCTTAGGATTCTCTTGCAAGCTCTTCGAGATCATCAATTGTTCACCAAATTCAGAAAGTGTGAGTTTTTGCTTAGGTCAGTAGCCTTTCTCAGTCATATTATTCCAGCTGAAGGCATTAGAGTTGATCCCCCAAAGACAGAAGTTGCAAGAAATTAGCGTAGACATATCTCGCCATCAGACATTAGGAGTTTCTTGGGTCAAGATGGATATTACCATCTTTTTGTTGAAGGATTCTCATCTATTACGTCTCCCATGGCCCATTGACTCAAAAAAAAGTTAAGTTTCTTTGCTCAGCTTCCTACAAGAATAGTTTTTAGGAGTTGAAGACTCGACTCACTTCAGCCAGCTCACTTCAGCCCTGGTGTTAACATTATCCAATGGTATGGATGATTTTGTAGTGTATTGTGATGCCTCTAGAATTGGCTTTGGTTGTGTGTTGATGCAGAGGGGTAAGGTTATAACCTATGCCTCTAGACAGTTGAAGCCGCATAAAAAGAATTATCTAACCCATGATTTTGAATTAGCTGCTCTAGTTTTTACTTTGAAAATATGGAGACACTATCTGTATGGTGTTCATGTGGATGTGTTTACAGACCATACAAGCTTATAGTATGTGTTTACTTAGAGGGAGTTGAATCTTAAACAGAAGAGATGGTTAGAGATGCTAAAAGACTACGATATGAGTGTGTTATATCATTTAAGCAAGGTAAATGTAGTGGCAGACGCCCTTAGTAGGATGTCTATGGGCAGTGTAGCTCATGTGGAGAAGGATAAGAAAGAGTTAGCTCATGAAGTTCATCATTTGGGTAGATTGGGAGTTAGGTTGCTTGATTTTGCTGAGGGAATATTTGGGTTCTTAGTAGTTTTGAGTCCTCTTTAGTTTCAGAAATGTAGGAGAAACAGGACATTGATCCTAGTTTGGTCAAACTGAAGGAGTTAGTTAAGGACCAAAACGTGGAGGTTTTCTACCAAGGGGGAGATGGTATGTTAAGATGTCAGGATAAATTGTGTGTTCCTTATGTTGATGATTTGAGGTAGAGAGTTATGGTTGAGGCGCATGGTGCATGATATTCTATTCATCACGATGCTACCAAGATGTACTGTGATTTGTTAGAAATCTATTGTTGGAGTGGTATGAAGAAGGATATAGCCAAGTTTATAGCAAGGTGTACAATTTTCCAACTAGTTAAAATAGAGCACCAAAGACCTGGTGGCATGATACAAGACTTTGGTATCTCTATTTGGATGTGGAAAGAGGTTAACATGAATTTTATGATTGGTTTACCCCTTTTGTGTCGTCATCATGATTCTATTTGGATTATTGTAGACAGGTTGACTAAGTCAGTGCATTTCCTACTAGAACATACATCTTATACAACTGATGATTATGCTAAGTTGTATATCCAAGAGTTATTAAGGATGTATGGAGTTTCATTCTCTATCTTCTCAAATAGGGGTACTCAGTTTACTTCTCAGTTCTGGAAAGCTTTTCAGAATGGTCTTGGTAACCAAGTTCTTCTTAGTTGCTCTTTTCATCCACAGACAGATACACAGGCTGATAGGACTATCCAGACTTTGGAAAACATGTTGAGGGCATGTACTCTTGATTTCAAAGGTAGTTAGGATGAGCATTTTCCATTTATTGAATTTACGTATAACAACAGTTATCACTCTAGCATGTAGATGGCCCCATTTAAGGCTTTTTATAGAAGGAGATGTAGATCACCAATAGGTTGGTTCAAAGTGGGTGAGGCTGCTCTAATTGGATCTGATGAAGTGGTTTATCCTATGAAGAAGGGACCTTGAGTTCGAGATAAGTGATTTGGTGTATTTAAATATTTCACACACAAAAGGGGTGAAAATATTTGGCAAGAAGGGGAAGCTTAATACCTGGTCTGTTTGCCCCTATAGAATTCTAAGTCATGTTGGGAAAGTAGCCTGTGAGATTGAGTTGCCCGTAGATTTGTCAGTTGTTCATCCTATATTTCATATCTTTATGCTTAAAAAATGTATCGGTGAGACCGCTATTGTAGTTCCTTGAGAAAGCTCAGATGTTAAGAATAGTCTTTCATATGAAGAGATTCCAGTTAAGATCCTAGGCCATCAGATCCATAGACTAAGGAACAAAGAAGTTTCCTTGGTCAAAGTTCTTTGGCGGAACCAGTAAGTTGAGGGCGCTACTTGGGAAGCAAAGGAAGATATGCCAGCCAAGAACCCCCATGTCTTCTCCGCAAATTCAGATCCATCCAAAAGTACTACTATTCCTTAATTCAATTCCTGTCGAATTATGTGTATCTAGATATATAGTGCCTTCTTTATAAGTCCATGCATTCTCTAAATTACTCAAAAGTTTAGAATGATGTAGAGTCAGTTAAGCAATGTATTTTAGCTGTGCATCCTCGGTTTTCTTTATATTCTAAGCCTAACTAGAGACATTTGACAAAGAATATTTCTAAGGGGAAGATATTGTATGACGTCGCACATTTTACTTGTCATCTAAGATTTTAGAGCATGTCAAGAGAAGTCTCATACTTAGAAATTTTTCTAAGTGTTGGGACTTAGTCCTTTGTTTAGAGCTTGAAACTTTTTGGATTTTATTTATGACCTTCCCGAAATTCGATAGTTGATATTTTAGATAATTCATGATCAGGGAGGTCAATAGGTGTTCCCAAACAAGTTTTTGATTTTTTAGAACGTGTTTAGATCCAGATTGGTGTCAAAAAAGAGTGGACCAACATGATCTTAGTGCGCCACATCACCAGTCGCGTTGGTCAATTTTTTGCAGGAACTGCCAGTCAAAAATACTGAGTCTTGGCGCGATTAGAGCACGATGGATCGGGTATCGCCTTGACGCTATTGACGTGCTGCGTCGCCAATCGTGTTGATGCCCACTTTTTCAGCTTTTAAAATCCGCATCTAAAGGAGCTATTTAGTCTTATTCCCCTACCCCTTTATCATTCATAACACGGGATTAAGTCCCTAAATACCAACATATAGCCTTCTTCTCTAAAATTCACCAAGAACACATTCTAGGATTTCAACCCAAAGTCCAAGAAACTCAAAAATTTACCATCACTTTTCAAATTTTCTTCAAGAATCGGGATCCCCAAATCAAGAGCATCAAGAATATCCATTCAATGTCGCAGATAGAGTCCTAAGAGCAAGAGTTCATTCAAAGTACATAATCTAAGGTACGTGAGGCTTAAACAAGACCACTTATTCCATTCTTGTGCCCAAAGTTGTGATTTTTATTAAAGAATTTCATGTTTTTACAAGTGGGTTTTGCCTAATTTACTTTACTTTGAGGTTATGAATTTATATACTGTTCAAGTCTTGAAATTGCATGTTATTTCACTTATTTATGTTTGAATTTGAATAATTATGCTATGAATTGCATATCCCTACCATGAATTGATGCTTTTGAGTGTTCCTAAGGTTGTAGTTAAGATTTAAGCTTCACTGTGAAATTATGATTATTTGAGTATATATATATGCTTTATGTCTAGTGTGAAGTGTAATGTTTCTTTAAAATAATGTATTAGCATAATTCAAACAATCTAGTACTTTAATTATAAAGAAGGTTGATCTTTCATCCTAAGATAAGATAGGAATCCACTTTTATCTTTGATTTAAAGAAAAGCATATCATAGTTAGCTTCCATTACATATACTAGTATTATTTAAAGTGGATTTTCCTAAAAACTTCTAAGAGTAAGTATGGGATAGTATTTAGCACTGAGTTGGGCTTGATTCCAAGGTTTCATGCCCTAGAACTACGAGCCACCATAGGATTTTATTTACCGCAAGTGGGTTAAGATAGTGATCACTAAAGTTTAGGTTATATTTTGATGTCAAGGATAGAATAGGCCTCCCTACTATGGGCAATACGTTGGACTCTATGTTGCTCACATGGTTCATGTCAGTTAGAAGAATCTCCCAAGTTTCCATAGTCTCCCAAAGTTCCATAATCCCAAGTCTTTGAGTCCTTACGTTTTAAAAGACGATCTTTATTCTCCTTAAGATAAATGTATGAGTTTGAAAGTTATTGTTTTAAGAATCCTTTTGTTTACATGTATTGAGCATAAGAGGAGAATATATATTTTAGAACTAAGTGTAATGACTCACAAGATTTATACTATATGTTCATTATTTATGATTTATGAGGTCTATATCTCAGACTTATTCAAGCTATGTAAGTCATTCATATTTGTATGCATGGTTTTGTAAATATTAACGATATTGTTTACTTAACGCATACACCCCTATATACTCAGTGCATCCTCAAAGTACTGATCCACATATATGTCTGTGTGCTACATTATTTAATAATGGAGGTGCAGGTGCTCAGTCTCAGCAACGACAGTGATCTCTGAGCGTCTTATCTACATTCTTATCTTTGGTGAGTCCTCATGGTTCGAGGACCGGTTCTATAAGTTTTTTTTTGCTTTTACATTGTTTTGAGGATTATCTTCATTCTGAGTCAATTGGGGATCTGACCCAATGAATCTTTAGTTAATTAGCAAGAACAGGCTTGATAGACTATTAGTTGCATGTTAGACTCTTTAGTATTTTGATATTCAGATGATAATTTTTTCTGTTTTTTTTAGTTCAGACCTGACATAATATGATATTATTGCTCAATTTATTTATTCTAAAGTAAGTGTTAGAAGTAGTATCAGGCTCAAAGGGTTATCTTGTGGCTACTTGTAGCCTTAAGCACTGTGTGCTATCTAGGGATGAGATTTTGAGGCATTACAGGTATGATTGAAGTTGATAACACTAACATAGCTGCCCAACTGTCTGTGCTAAAAAAAATGGTGACATTGTATAGCAAGTTGGGTCAGGCACTAGTCAATGTAGTATAGGAGTCTCTATCATGGTGTGAAATTTGTGAGAAAAGTGGTCACTCTATAGATAAGTGTGGTGCCACTCCTGAATCCATCAACTAAGCAGGAAATGCACAAAATCAAAATTATGGTAATGCATACAACCAAAAATGGTAGACTCAGCAAATATATCCTTGGTGAAATAACCAACAGTAACAGTTACAGCAGAAACATAATTCTCAGGCTAATAATATTAAAGAGACTTTGAAAAAGATTTTGGCCAACTAAGAATAGATAGTTGTTGAAATAAAAAGTTAGCAAATTCCATAAAAATAGTTAGAGCAACAAGTGGGGCAACTGATATAGACATAGAATATAGGGCTTCAGTATGGTTTACCGAGTGGTAATGAATCTTCGACACAAGTAATGGCAATCACTTTATGAAGTGGTAAAGATATTAGTGACATACCTCTAAAAACATTAGGAGGTTTGTGCAATGTTGGTTCCCCAACCGGTTGAAAATAAAGTTGCTGATGTTTGGGGAATTCTAAATACTTGAAAACTAAAGTAATTGAGAAAGAAATACCACCACCACCATTTCCATATAGGCTGATGAAAGACAAGGAGTATATATGCTTCAAGAAGTTATTTCACACATTCAGAGATCTTCGCATTAACCTTCCTCTTAAAGATGTTTTGGAGAAAATACCCAAGTATACTAAGTACTTGAACAATGCGGTTACTAATAAAGTAAAGCTTCAGGACATTGAGACAGTGGCACAAATTGAGGAGTGTAGCTCTGTGGTAACTCAAAATATGCCTAAAAAGTTTAAGGACCCAGGAAGTTTCACCCTCCCCATTCATATTGGCGAAGATGAAGTAGTACATGCCTTAAGTGTTTTGGGGGTGAGTATAAATTTGATGCCTCTGTCTATGTTAAAAACTCTTGGGTTGAGTGAGTTGTGACAAAAACCCTGGATGATTAAATTAGTAGAAAGGACTATAGTTAAGCCCAAAGAAATAATTGTAAATTGTAGGGTGCCGATCATTATGTGATATTCATTCTTAGCCAGTAGAGGGGCATTAATAGATGTGAGATAGGGCACCCTCAAAATAAGACTTGATGATGAAGCTGTGGTTTTTAGTATTTTTAAGCCACTTAATCCACCTTCCCTCTACAAGGATTTATGTATGATTAAAGTGGATAAGTGTGGGTAGTAGAAAGTGCACCACTAAAGACCTCTTCAAACAGTCACATTAAGTTGTGTGAGCTACCGCCTAAGGCTAAAGTAATGATAATTAATTAGACTAAAAAGGATTTTGTGGAAAAATTTGTTGACCTTTAGAATTCACACTCAAGAGCTTAAAAACGAATAAGATGATGGCCTCCATGTATGAGGAAGAGAATGACAAAAGTATGTTTAGTAGTGATATGGGGTCATGTCGTGACACTAAATTAGTCATTGCTTTGGAGCCATCTCAAGTTAAGGTAGGTTTTATTTTCATTATTTTAGTTTTTAGTTCACATGGTGTTTATTTTAGTTGAGTCACAAGTCAATGGGAAGTTTGAGCACAAGAAACCTAAGTTAAGGAGCATAGAGCAGACTGAGCTTGGGGTCCCCAGATCCTTTTGATATTTATAGATGTTTCTAGCTAGGCCTAGATACTTCAGAGAGTATTTTTATCTCTACTTTTAAATTCTTCTTTAGGGACAAGGTAGATTTTTAAGTGCGGGGTGGGGAAATTCCCATATTTTGGGTGAAGTGATGTTGTAGGAACTTAATTTCTAGCTTTTTTTTCTTGTTTTTGCTCTAAATTTAAAAAAATCACAAAAGATTTTAGTGTTAGTTTTTAGATTTTAGTTAGTTGGGTAAATTTAAGTGCACACTTCAACCACCCCAGGGTTGTTTTTTTCAGTTCTTTTCCATGTGGTGCCCTATCAACTCAGTATCCTTTTTCTTTTTAGGAGTAAACTTTTTAATTTTTGTATTAGGTAAGTAGGATGTTCTTGGTTGTTCTATGTGTGATTAACGATGCAAGTGGGTTTTGTGTGTAACAGTATGTTGATTGTGTGATTTACTGATTTTAAAACTCTTAGGCTCTAGTTTATGACTCTTAAATATTGTTGTATCAATGTTGAATTCTTGTGAGTGCTTGATTGAGACTCTACGATGATCCTACTTGATTTGAGCATGTGCCATGTGCGTTGTAAGTTTTCTGTGCATTCCCTATTACCCTTGATATATAGAACTTTCCTTGTGTGTTTGCAAATCAAAATAAAGAGTGATGGATTAGGATAGGATATATGTATTTCTTTGACTGCCATATTTCATACCATCTTTTATCTACCCTTGTGCATAATTCTAGTTAGCCTTGTTGAGTCTTTAGCCTATTTTTTTGTAGCCTCGTGTGTGTTATGTTCACCATTTTGGTTTGAACTGAATATTATCCAAATCTCTTAAGCACTATAGTGATAACTTAAGTAGTTAAGGAGTGTTAAAAATAAGTAGGGAAGAGGTTAAAGTGAAGCCCCCAACAAAAAGTTATTGGATTTAAAAATTGATAGATGTTGTGGTTGGAGTTGTGTAATGAAGCGAATGAAGACCATTCAAAATAGATAATACTCCCACTACATTTTATGTGAATTAGCGTAATGAGATAGGGCTAAATAAGAGAAGTGTCTAGATGAATGTTCTGGAAATTGGTTGTTAATAGATTGATCGAAATGTTCAGGTGATGTATTAAAGCGCTTATTGAAGTTAGTCACTGCTTGTAGCCAAATAGTTCCTACCCACTCTATTTATTAAATAATACAACCCTTGAAGACCTATTTTACCTTGACACTTGACAGTATGATATTAGTGGAGTGTTACACTAAGTCCAAACCTATGGTTCATCTTATGTAACTTGTGAATTCATTATGAGAGTAAGTGTTACTTCATTCTTGTATCCATTCTTAAGGATAGGGTGTTTTGAACTAGTGTTAGTGTTGTATCTTGTTTTGATGATGTGAAGATGACTACAAATGTCCAGGTACATAGATTTCTAAGCTATAGGACAATTGGAACACGTCTACATGGTTTTTTTCCTCTTGTGTAACAAACTATGCAGGTGCTACTTGTACTATTGAGGACACTTGGTCCAATTATATTTCAACCTTACTCATCACTCATATATAAAATTAAAAGGATATTTCTTCATCAAGTAGTTTTTGCACATTCAAAATCAGAGAGAAAAATAAAGAGTGGCAGCAAAAACTTAATGTACAACACTGCTCAAGTATTGATCATGTTGTTATTTCCTATGTAAGGAAAAAAAGTTAGTTTGCTTTAGTGACGCCTGAATTGTGACTGAACTACTCAAGTTATAACAGTAGTGTTTCCTTTATTTTTTCTTTGAAAGTTCTTAGGTAGAGTTTCTTATGCTTGAAACTGGTTAGAGTTAACCAGTGTTGAAAGATTCTTGCCAGAGTTGTCAAGTTGAAGTTGTACTAACTTCTACTCCCATATGATGAGACTAAACATGATTCAACTGGATGTACATGGACAAATTAACTGACTTTCATTGACTGTCGGAGTACTACTATTATCTGAGTGTTAACTGAGATCATGAAATTTCTGAGGTTTTCTGAGTCACATGACTGACTAAGGTCTATAGATTACACCTTTATTGAGATTATCATGACAACACAACATGGCTCTAGGGAGAAAACTATATTTTTCGGGTAAAAATACCCCTAGGACTCAATAAAAGGAAACTAACACACATGACATGACTTGATCACAAGATTTGAGGCCATAATTCATAATATCACAAGTAGGGGATATCATATTTCATATAGTTATTCAACATCTTAAACATTGTAGGGAGTGCATGGATATATTTCGTGTACATATTGTATATCTCCATTATCTTACAAGCTTCATACCACCACAATAGCAACATATGAAAAGTATAGGATTCATATTGATGTACATAGCTAACATAGACTTATCATTTAGACAACATAGAACCATACAAATATGAATTTCTAGCATCCTAAGCAGTTTATCAAACACCTTGCGTGCATTCTTTAAGGCATAGTTGAGTTTCATACTTGCTCCATATTAAACCACCTAAAGTTTATGGTTTTCAATTAACAAACATATATATTCTATGAAACCACCTTTAGACGTCACATTGAAACTAAAACAACAATCATCAACATGTACATACTCATATCACCATAAAATGTTTACAACATAATATTTAAAACTTGGATCTTGAGCTCTATGAACGAATTGGATCCATAGATGAATACTACGCATACCTTAGAAAGGAAACCTTGATAATTTTCTTGAGAGTTCTTGGATTTGGAAACATAATTCTGAATTATCTTCGAAAAAGTCTTGAATCTTGCTTTTGAGAGAATAGTTTGATGGAAATCCTAATCTTGTGGTTGAGAGCATAAGAGAGGGCTTTTGAGATGCTTAACTAAAGAAAAATTGGAAAAATTACACCTCTGTAGGGTTATAAGTTGTGGAGGGTGAAGAAAATGACCAAAATACCCTTGTTAAATAAATTTCCAGTTGCTGGAAATTATAGCAGACGACATTTGTGACAAGGCATTAAAAATGTGATAGGCCGTCAAAAATGGCCTCTCAAAGAAGCTGGATTTTTCCTAAGGCTGTGACCTTTATGATAGGGCGTTACAAGTTTGGTAAGCTACCACGAATGTAATCACTTAGGATCTGGTTTCTGCCTAAGGATGATGACCTTTGTGATAGGGCATTACAAGTATGGTAAGCTACTACGAATGTCGTCACGTAGGAGCTGGTTTTTACTTAAGGCTGACGACCTTCATGATAGGGCGTCACAAATGTGGTAAGATACCAAGAATGTCATCACTTTAGAGCTGGTTTCTTCCTATGGCTAACAACCGTTGTGATAGGGTGTCACAAATGTGGTAAGCTATCGCGAATGTCGTCACACTATTTCCTACCTGACATGCTGGAGTAAAATAGGAATAACTCTTTGCTACGTTATCAGATTTAGGAGAAATTGGTATTGTTTGAAAGCTAATTAAATTATATATCTGTTAATAGGTCATGAGCTAAAAAATTCAAAGTATAATGAGAGATATGCTCATTTGAAGTTGCCCATACGAATATCTTTCTCAAGAATTCAATCGGTAAGGAATGTTTTGATTCGTATGATAGATGAGAGTTATTTGAACCCCTAATATAAATCTAACCTACTCATAAAATAATAAAATAACCATGATTTACTATGAATGAGCTTCGTACATGGCTCTAATATTGGTTTAGATTTTTTAGGCTATTACAATTGACTAGATTGATATTCTATGGTTATATGACTATTTTTTATGTGTATTTTAGTTTATGTTATTCAGTAATGACTATAATGATGATATGTTTATTTCTGGCAAGGCCAGAGGATACTATTGTGATGATATTGATACCTAGAAAGGCCAGAGAATACTAATGTGATGATGTTGATAGCCGGCAAGGCCAAAGGATATATTTATATTATGTTGATACCCATCAAAGCCGGAAGATACATCTGATTATGTATTGATATCGAGCAAGGTCGGAGGTTTATTACAATAATGATGGTCTTGATTAGGACAATTAAAAGGAGTTGTGGTATTGATTGAGTACTTTGCATTTATTCCTGCGTGTGCATCGCCTATCACCTATATGCAGCTATATTTACTAGCTGATATAGGAATGTTCCATATATATGAGTGAAAAATAGATCTTGTGTAGTTGTATACTAATTGAGCCTTCCGAGTCTGGGACGGTGGGGGTGTGCATAAGCTCAGATAAGTATTTGGTTGTCCGTAACTTGAGAACTAAGGAGATTGTGTCTGTGAAGGTCAAGTAGAAGAATCGTCTTATTGAGGAGGCCACTTGGGAGATGAAGCAGACATGCATGGAAAGTATCCATATCTTTTTGATAATTAATGTAATTCTTTAGTTTCTTTCCTTGTGCCATGTTTGCCCATTTGGGGACGAACAATGGTTTAATTGGTATCTTACGTAATGAAAATCTTTATCATTTGTTAAATTCTCTAATCATCACTAATTTAGAGCTTTCTTAGTATGGATACGTGATTTATGACTTATGGAGATGGATAGTATCGATTCTTAAGATGTTTCGAAGTCAGTTAAGTCATTAGTTGGTATCTTACATAACTAATTTATTCAGTTACTTAATGGGCCAAAGTGATAATTTATTGTCTTATATGATCAATAGAAAAATAATTTAAGTGGGAAGGCTTTCCATATACAATAAAAATAGAAGAAAATAGTCACTAAGAGAGGTGAACGACCACTAGCAAACCCTATTTTTCATTACTGCTTCAAAGGAATTATGACAACTTTCATGTTAGCTTCCAAGTATATTAAGTATTTTATTTAATTAGTAATTATACCACGAAGTAATGATTATTTAATCATTGGATTATGATGGTGTTATATGGTGTGTTTGTTATATAGTTACGTTCCAGTGACGACTAAAAAACCAGATTTGGGTTTAAATTGATTTGTTTTAATCAAGTAATACATATAGTGGTCATTATTAGTTAATCATTGGCAATAAAAATTAGTGTTTAAGTAATGATTACAAATAATTGTCACTAATGATAATCACGAAAGGATCTGCGCTTTAGTTTTCTTTTTTTCATACACTTCCTTTTATTGGAGTTGTATACAAATTAAGAATTTTTTTGAGTATGAATATACAAATGAGTTTTATTAGATTCATACTCTTAAGTAGATTATATATAGGAACAGATTGTGAAAAATTGAAAGCTTTACGGAATGCTAAGACACTTAAAAATTGGCTTTCATTCAAATTCTTCTACTGCGGTAGGTTACAATTTAATTGGAGTTTAGACTTGATTAAATTTTGTGTATACTCTTAAATTGGATACTTGTTAATTGGTATTCAGACATGCTTGAAATTGTTGATGTTAGGATAGTTGAGGCATGTATAAATGATTATTTAAAATTTACTTGATGAAATTGTCTTATGACTTTAAGTGTACTTCTAAACTTGGTACATCGTGTTGTATGCTATGAAGTAGTGTAAATTTCATATTGATATTACTTGTTATTGAGGATCAAGTACCACTCCAGTATGGATATGTATCTGTCGGATTGGGTACCGTCCCAACACGGATATCTATATGTTGGATCTGATACCACTCCGATACAAACATGTATATGTTGGTTCTTATACCATGCCGGTATGGATATGTATATGTTGGATTGGGTACAACGCGGTACGAATATGTATATGTTGAATCATGTACAACACTGGTACGGATATATATGTCTGGGATCGGGTATGTAATGATCCAAAATCGCCTCCCGGGACGTCACACGGTGCTTAAGGCTACAAATAGCCCCAAGCTAATCCTTAGAGATGGTTTCTACCCAAAAACACCTAATTCAAGATAAGGATAGACTTAATAACTCACATAGACATATCACAAGAAAGGAAATGAGAAAGGATAATTTGTTCATATGACCACAACATGGAGAAATCTCAACAAAACCACAATACTGATCCCTCTCGACATATCACAAGTCTAATACTAGTCTGACAAAGCCTCTGTGAATAAAAATCTAGAGAGCCATTAGGACAGGCCCCAACTGACTCGAAATGGATTGACAATAAAACATAGTCTCTCAAGCACGGTAAACATCTGAAGATCGGTCCTAGAACCAGGAGGATTTACCACTGTAAAAATGTAGGTAAGGTTCTCGAAGAATCATGGGCGAGACTGAGGCTAAGCACCTGAACCTACATTATAAGATAATGTAGCACATAGACATATATGTGGATCAGTACATTGGAATGTACTGAGTATGTGGGGGTGCATGGATATGTATAAAGTAGTAACGATATTTTCTTCAATCAAATCATGTATGCATAATAAGATGACTCACATAGTTTGAACAAGTATAAAATATAAAACTTATAAGTCAAGTAGAATGAAGCATGTAACACAATCTCTTGAGTCATCATTATTTAACTTCAAAATCGCAAACCTTCTCTTACTCTCAATGCCTGAAGGCTAAGGGATTTCAAACCACACTTTTAAGTCATGCATATATCTCAAGAGAGTAAAAGTTCTTCAATGGTCAACTCTTCACAGTCATTTAGAAACTCATATAATTGGAATTCGAAATAATAAAACTTGAAAACATTCTTGAAGGCATTTCATTCACTTTAGAAATTATCTCATCTCAAATCAATACCTTGATTAGGTAGGGAATATCTTTGAAATTCAACCATTTAGGAAAATAGCTTATAGGGAAGGAAAATAGGCATTTAATTTCGAAGTTCGAAAGACAAGGGAGGTTCTCGTAACGGACATAAAACATGCAAGCTACATGGAGTCCAATGTTTTATCCTCCTAAGAAAGAGACCCCACGTTGGGGAGAAGCGTCATACTCTTTCAAGGGAGGATAACCTAGGTCTAGTGATCACATAATGAAAATCGGCCTTAGAACCACATAATCAAATCGGCCTTAGGCCCACTCATGATCGAAAAATAATAAGCCTCAGGCTCACATCCTATGGTGCCACGTAGTTTTTGTGGTAAGAAACTGTTCTAGCTTACCCACTCGGTGCTAAATACTACTCCCTTTAGATTACCTGCACTCATGTCATAAAAATCCATTTTTAGAAAAATCTCATTATTCACCACGAACCCATTAATCAAATAAATAATCTCATATAGTAAAGTTGATTTGAAAGCTTTTGGACCATTAGGTCAATTCAACTTTCAACCATCTCAAAATACTCAAATCATGGGTACTTATAGCAGAGAGTTCATAATTTCATAAGTCTCGAATAGGGATTATCAAGCCATAATTCAATTTCAAGTTGAAGCTTATCAAAAGCATAATATATAGCATATAGATTCATAAATCATGTGGAAATCAAGAAATTTCAGCAATTTATCTAAAAATCTCAATGTAGTCATATGCTTCAATATCTCAACATTTCAAATATAAGATTGTCAAGAACTAAAGTCATGGGCTTTATCCAGCTGTAAAAACTCAAGAAAACATGTACAAATCATGCCATTTAACTCTTAATTCATGAGAAATGTCAACATAATGCATTCAATAAATGTGGGTGAAAACCCCAATTCAAAACTCATGTAAAAACGATGTCGCATTTCAATGAAATTGGTATCGATGGAAATCTTATTCAATGCTCTATATAAAGAAAAGTAGAAATTAGAAAAATAAAATATGGTTTAAACATCAATCAATTTGGAAATCATACATATCCATTCAAAAGATGGATTTAGGCTTATGAAATGATCGAGGTATTACAGCGACGTGCCACTAATCGCGTTGGCTCTAAAGAAAATGACAATTGGGAAATTAATAGCCTCTGCAATGCGGAGCCATGAATATTCCCACTTGTTAGAACCTGGGACTCCTCTGTAATGCGACACTATCACGGAGTTCCACTGGAAATTGAAAATTGCTAAATGCACCCTCTCCGCTATGCGCTAGGCTTTCAAATAACGAAGTTTTTATGATGAAGGCTTAAATTGGCCATAACTTCTTACCCGAGAGTCCGATTTGGGCAAATCTTATATCAATAGAAAGGTTATTAGATTTCCCACGTGATAAAATTTCAAAATTAGGTAAATTCTACATGGTTAGTATGATATCACTTAGGAAGCCACTTCTCAATATTTTAGTACCGAAATCACGTCTCACTCGACACACCCTAAGGCTCAAAATATGAGGGAATTTTACGGGACCTTACAATATCTCCCTCTTGGTAAGATTAATCCTCGAATGTTATGAGCTAGGATAGGAATGAAGGAAAAAAGAGTACGCACATCCGAAACAAGGACTAATTGGTTCAAGGTCTCTAAACTCATGAATACTCTGGAAAATACACCAACTCATACAAGAATAGATGCATATCTTAAATTTTGATTAGAAAAGATGAATCAAGGAAGAATGGTACCTTTGGATTGGTGTAAACTTGCATAAAAGAGGTGCGGGTACTTGGATCGCATGTAATCTTTTGACTCCGAAGTAGCACCCTCAACAGATTGGTTTCGCCGCAAAACTTTGACCAAGTGAACTTCTTTGTTCATTAGTCTACGGATCTGAAAATCTAGGAACTCCATCGGAATGTCATCGAAGGAAAGGCTATCCTGAATATCAACACTCTCTAAAGGATAAACGACAATGGAATCACCAATATTTTTCTTAAGTATAGAGACATAAAAGATAGGATGAATGGCGGACAACTCCAGGTGCAACTCAATCTCGTAGGACACTCTACCAGCACGGCTCAGAACTCAATATGGGCCAACATACTGGGGACTAAGCTTCGTATCCTTACAAAACCTCCTCACCCCTATCATGAGTGAAATCATTAAGTACACCAAATCACCCAACTTAAACTCAAGATCTCTCATCCTCACATCAGCGTAAGACTTTTGATGACTTTAAGTAGTCTTCAACCTTTCTTTAATCAACTTAATTTTCTCCATAGCTTTGAACACTGTATCGGGCCCAAACGTAGTAGCTTTCCCAACTTCAAACCAACCTATGGGTGATCTACATCTCCTACCATACAAAGCCTCAAATGGTGACATTTGAATGCTAACATGGGAGCTATTGTTATAGGAGAACACTACCAATAGCAAATGCACATCCCAACATCCTTTGAAATCAACAGCGCACGCCCTCAATATATCCTCTAGGGTCTGAATGGTCCTCTCAGCCTGACCATTTGTCTACGGGTGAAAAGCTAGACTCAAAATAACTAGGGTACCAAGACCCTGGTGAAATGCCCTCCAAAACTAAGAAGTAAATTGAGTACCTCTATCCAAAATAATAGACAAGGGAACTTTATGTAGTCTGTCTAACTCTCGAACATACAATATATCATAATCCTCAGTTGTATAAGATGTATGCACGGGCAAGAAATGTGTAAACATAGTTAACTTGTCCATAACAACCGAAATAGAATCATGATAACGACGTGAAAGAGGCAACCGGGTCATAAAGTCCGTATTCACCATTTCACTATTCCAAGTGGGTATATTAAACTCTTGCATCACACCACCCGGTCTTTGGTGCTCTACCTTAACATATTGACACATTACACACTTTGCTACAAACTCGGCGATGTCTTTCTTCATGCAGTTCCACCAGTAGATTTCCCATAACTCGTGATACATCTTGGTAGTACCTGGATGAATAGAATAACGCACGCCATGCGCTTCACCTATAATCGTCCACCTCAAATCATCAGCACACGGAGTATACAAGCTACCATGAACCCTCAACACACTATCTCCACCTTAGGTGAAAAGCTCAACCTTTTGGTCCTTAATTGACTCCTTCAGTTTGACCAAACTAGGATCCCTATCCTGCTTCTCCTTTTTTTTCGAAACTAAAGAAGATTCGGAACTACTCTGCACCAACGTACTCCTCTCCGTTGAATCAAGCAATCTAATACCCAACCTAGCCAGAAAATGAACACCATAAGCTAACTCTCTCTTACCTTTCTCAATATGCATAATAGTACCTATGGACAATCTGCTAAGGCCATCTGGCACCACATAGGCCTTTCCTAGGTAATACAACACACTTTTATCATAATCTTTCAACAAATATAACCACCTTTTATGCCTAAGATTGAACTACTTATGGGTAAACACGTACTGCAGGCTTTTATGATCAGTAAACACATCAACATAGACACTATAAAGATAGTGTCTCTAAATTTTCAAAGCAAAAACCGCAGTAGCTAACTGAAGATCAGGGGTCGGGTAGTTCTTTTCATGCAGCTTCAGCTGTCTAGAGGCATAGGCTATAACCTTACCCTTTTGCATCAACACACAACTCAAACCAACTCTAGAGGCATCACAATACACCATAAAACCATTACGACCATCAGGAAAAGTCAATGCAGGGGCTGAAGTGAGTCGAGTCTTTATCTCTTGAAAACTCTTCTCACAGAAATTGGACTACTAGAATTTAACATTCTTTTGGGTCAACCGGGTCATAGGAAAAGCAATCAAAGATAAACCCTAAATAAAATGACGGTAATATCCCTCTAGACCCAAGAAACTTCTCATATCAGACAGAGATATACGTCTAGGCCAATCCATAAAAGCTTATGTCTTTTGGGGATCAACTCTAATAACCTTGACTGAAATAACTTGACCCAAAAATGCTTTAGACCTTAGCCAAAATTCACACTTACAGAACTTTGCAAACAATTGATGATCCATATGAGTTTTCAAGACAATTCTAAGGTGAGTTGTATGGTCATTCTCATCACGAGAGTACACAAGGATGTTGTCTATGAAGACAATGTCAAAAGTATCAAGGTATTGCTTGAACACTCGATTCATGAGGTCCATGAAAGTTGTTGGGGCATTGGTTATCCCAAAAGACATGACTAGAAAATCAAAATAACCATAACGGGATTGGAAGGCTCTCTTTAGAATATCACATTCTCTCACCTTAAGCTGATGATAGCCGGATATAACGTCTATCTTGGAGAAATAACTTGCACCTTGCAACTGATCAAACAGGTCATCAATTCTAGAAAGAGGATACTTATTTTTTACCATGACTTTGTTGAGTTGATAGTAGCAAATACACATACGCAAAGATCCATCTTTCTTTAACACGAACAAGATGGGTGTGCCCCAAAGAGAAATACTGGGCCTAATGAAACCTTTATCTAAGAGATCTTTGAGTTGCTCCTTAAACTCCTTGAGTTTGGCAGGTGCCATATGATATGGCAGAATAGAAATAGGCCGAGTGTCGGGAAGAAGGTCAATCCTAAAATCTATCTCTCTATCGGGAGGTACCCCAGGGAGAGTTTCTGGGAAGACATTAGGACACTCTTTTACAATATCGACTAACTAAATATCTTGAGTCTCGGACATAGTGTCCTTGACTCTAACTAGGTGATAGATGCAACCCTTGTATATAAGCTTTCTGTCTTTGATATTGGAGATAAAATGACTCTTGAGTGATACCAAACTCCCGAACTACTCAGATAATGGTTTATCAGGAAACTGAAACTTGACCATATGGTTACGACAATCTATAGATTCATAACAATAATGAAGACAATCCATACCTAGAATAAGGTCAAAATCTATCATGCCTAACTCTATCAAATCCTCATGTATGACTCTCTGAAGCATAGTAACATGGAAATTTCTATGTACTTGTTTGGTAACAACAGACACTACGACTAGTGTGGAAACTAGAAAAAGAACGGAGATGTTTTCAGGACTCATTTTGAAATTTACAGCTACAAGTAGGGTCATATAAGAGAGACTTAAACCGGTATCCAAAAACACATACACATCAACAAAAAAGACACGGAGCATATAAGTAATAACATCAAATGAGTCCTCCTGCTCCCGATAGTGTGGCAAGGCATAGAACCTATTCTGGCACTGACCTTCAGTGGTGCTAGAAGAAGCGCTCTGAACAGGGGTAGGACAAAGTACTGGAGCTGGGGCACTAACAGCCTGTGCCAGAGGTCGGGCATATTTGTTCCCTGGTCTAGCATGGGGGCAATCTCTAAGTCTGTGGCCCTACTTGCCAAAACGAAAACAACTCCTCAAATCTATGATGCACTCCTAAATGTGGTTCCTACCACATTTAGCACAAGAAGGATAACGAGGCCTGTTACCAATACTGTTCTGTAGCCCAGACATGATAGGCCTACTACCTTGCTTTGGCCTACCTCTAGGCGCGAGAGCACTAGCTGATGAAAGAACTGGAATAGGTGGATTCCTTTAAAAAGAGGGCGGCTCCCTCCAAGGAACCTAGGACGGCTAAACTCTTGCTGATCAAATTTAGTCGTCTTGTTACCCCTCAATCTATATCTTTCTCAAAGCTTATCCACCTCTATCAGTTGGGCATCTATCATCATCCTAGCCAGATCCATATCCTTATGCAACATCATAGCCCTACACCCCTTCAATACCATACCAAAAACACCGATCACAAACTAACTCATACTAGACCGAGTGTCAGAAATCAAATCCGAATCATACTTGGTCAATTGATTGAACTTCAAGCAATACTCCTTAATAGTCATGGAGCCTTGCCTGAAGTTTGTGAACTCCTCAATCTTAGCCTCCCTCATCTCTAGAGAAAAGAACTAATCCAAGAAGGCATCTTGGAATAATAGCCAAGTCATAGGAGCGAAATTCTCACCGCTAACCTTCTTCAACAATACAGCCCAATCATAAGCAATGTCTTTCAATCTGTAGGACGCCAACACAACACTTTCTTCTTTCAAAACCTGCATCACATCAGTGATCTTCCTCACCTCCTCTAAGTACAACAGTGGGTCCTCATCTGTCTTGGACTAATAGAACTCAGGCAGATTCATCCGTATAAAGTCACTAATCCTAGCTGTATCTACATCACCACCCTACAGATTATCAACTTGGGCATGGTTATTGGCCTTAATATTTACGGTAACTTCTAGGGATAGCGCTTGAACGGCCACCCTAAACTAAGCATGGGACACTGTCACATTCAAGTGATTAATAGGTGGAGGTTGCTCAACATTATTTTCGTGGACATTCCCACTTCGAGGAGGTATTTTTTTTAAAAATGAAAGAGCATAGATCACTAGACAAGAGCAAAAATTGTAGGTATGATAGAATATAAAAGAAGAAACAACTTTTTCCTTGAACGTCTCGTAGCCTCTTGCTCATAGATGTGGTGTGATACACACCGATGATCAAGACTCTAGTCAACGTGGCTTGTTAGACTCCCTAGGACTCCTCAGAAACCTTATGCTCTGATACAAAATTTGTAATGACACGAAATCGCCTCCCAAGACATCACATGGTGCTTAAGGCTACAAGTATCCCCAAGCTAACCCTTGGATAAGTGGTTTATAAGAGCACAACATAGAGAAATCTCAACAAAACCATAATATTGATCCCTCTTGACATATCATATGTCTAATACTAGTCTGGGAAAGCTTATATGAATTAAAATCAAGAGAGCTATTAGGACAGGCCCTAACTAACTCGAAATTGATTGAAAATAAAACATAGTCTCTCAAGCACAGTTAACATCTAAAGATCAGTCCTAGAACCAGGAGGACTCACTACTGTAGAAAACGTAGGCAAGCTGCTCAGAGAATCATGGGTAAGGCTAGGCGTGAGCACCTGAACCTACATTATAAGATGATGTAGCAAATAGACATATATGTGGATCAGTACTTTAGAATGTACTAAGTATGCGGGGGTGCATGCATATGTATAAATAAGTAACAATATTTTATTCAATCAAATCATGTATGCATAATGAGATGACTCACATAGCTTGAACAAGTATAAAATATAAAACTCATAAGTCATGTAGAATAAAGCATGTAACACAATCTCGTGTGTCATCATTATTTAACTTCCAAATTGGAAACCTTCTCTTACTCTCAATTTTTGAAGGCTAAGGGATTTCAAAACACACTTTCAAGTCATGCATATATCTTAAGAGAGTAAAAGTTCTTCAATTCTCAACACTTCACAATCATTTAGAAACTCATATACTTGGAATTCAAAATCATAAAACTTGAAAACATATTTAAAAGAATTTCATTCACTTTAGAAAATATCTCATCTTAAATTAATACCTTGATTAGGGAATATCTTTGCAATTAAACCATTTAGGAAAATACCTTATAGGAAAGGAAAATAAACATTTAATTTTGTAGTTCGAAAGTCAAGGAATTTTCTCATAACCAACATAAACCATGCGAGCTACATGGATTCCAATATTTTTTTCCTCCTAAGGAAAAGACCCCACATGGGGGAGAAGCATTATACTCTTGCCAAGGAGTATAACTAGGTCTAGTAATTACTAAACAAAAATCAGCCTCGGGCCCACATAATCAAATCGGCCTCAAGTCCACTCACAATCATAATATAATAAGCCTCAGGCTCACATCCTACGGCGACACTTTGTTTTTGGGGGAAGAAACCATAATAGCTTACCCGTTCGGTGCTAAATACTAAACCCTTTAGATGACCTGCGCTAATCTCATAAAAATCCACTTTTAGAACAATCTCGTGCTTCACCATGAAACCATTAATCAAATCAATAATCTCATATAGTAAAGTGGATTTCAAAGCTTCCAGACCATTCGGTCAATTCAATTTTCAACCATCTCAAAATACTCAAATCATGGGTGCTTATAGCACGAGAGTTTATAATTTCATAATCTCGAATAGGGCTTAATGATACTTAGTTCAATTTCAATTTAAAGCTTATCAAAAGCATAATATATAGCATATAGATTCATAAATCCTGTGGATATCTAGAAATTTCAGCAATTCATCTCAAAATCTCAATGTAGTCATATGCTTCAATATCTCAACATTTCAAATATAAGCTTCTCAAGGAGTAAATTCATGGGGTTTATACATCTATAAAAAATCAAGAAAACATGTAGATATGATGCCATTTAACTCTCAATTCATGAGAAATGTCAACATAATGCATTCAATAAATATGGGTGAAAATCCCAATTCAAACTCATTTAAAAACCCATAATTTTAGCAAAATCATGATGTAAATAAAAATTTTGAGAAAAAAGGGGAAAGGGTTACCCAAGTTCAAAACCCCACATACCTTGAATTTGAAGCTTTAGAAGAACTCTAACTTTTGGAACTCTACTCTTGCACTAGAATGATGGTTCTTGAGACCCTTCACTTGGGAACCTAGAATCTTGACTCAATTTAGAACATCAATGGTGGATTCTTGAGATTTATGGAAGAGGTTTTGAGTATTTACGGTTCTTGTTGAGAGGATACTTGTTAAAACCCTCATAGAATGCTTGCACATGGGTTTAATCTAGTGTTTCCACAATTTTACAGGCTTGGAAAAAGGTCTAAAATGCCCTTTTAAATGTTTGTCCAAAACTGGAAAAATTGAACTGGAGCTCGATTTCGAAGGCCTCCGCAATGCGCAACTAATTGTGTTGGCTCTCTGGAAAATGTCAATTGGGAAATTAACAGCCTCTGTGCTGCGAAGCTATGCATTTTCCCACTGGTTGGGAACTGGCACTCCTCCTCAATGCATCGCTATTACGGAGTCCCAGTGGAAATTGAAAATTGCTAAATACATCCTTTCCACGACGTGCTAGGCTCTCAAATCACGTAGTTTTTACAATAAAGGCTTAAATTGGCCATAACATCATACCCAAGTGTCCGATTTAGGAAAATCATATATTGATGGAAAGCTTACCATATTTCCCACATGATAAATGTTGAAATTAGTGAAATTCTAAATGGTTAGTATGATACTCACTTAGGAAGCCACCTCTCAATCTTTTAGTGTCAGAGTCACATCTCACTCGACACGTCCTAAGGCTCAAACTATGAGGGGACTTTGTAGGACCTTACAGGGTACCACACCAGTATAGATATATATATATATTGTATTAGGTACCATGCAGGTAAGGGTATGTATAGTGGATCGGGTACCACACTAGTAGGGTACATCAACGTAGATTCTTCCCTATAGGTCATGAATATTTGTGAAAAATAAGTCCCATAGCATGTGTGCATAGATTGGTGTTGAGTCTGTGGATTTTTATAGTATGGTTGACACTCTTGATGGTTATATGGCTTGTTTGTGAGCAATGTTTTATGTATTGTTATTGTATTGTTGATTCATTGAATATTTTTTATGTCATGATGTCTTTCTACTTATTATTGGATTTATGTTGTGTGTACATGCTATTAAATTAGTTGGACTATGATACCTACCAGTACATATTGGCTTGTATTGATACTATCATGTACTCTTCTTTTGTTGATTGCATAAAGTCGCTATAGGGTCAAACATAACCTCATCTCTAGAGTTTGATAGTAGATCTTGATCCAAGGGTGAGCACTCTTTCTCCCGACTTCTAAGGGTCATCTTATTTTTTCTTTCCCATCTTTTAGGCAATGAAACATTCTTTGTTTACTTTATTTTTGGATATATCTTTAGACAAGATTTTTGTTAGTAGTTCTTGTATGTAGATTTTCTGGTCTTGGTGATATTAATAAGTAGTTTGTTGTACTTCTGCATTAATAATAATTAGGCTTGGATTATTATTCTTATGTTTATTTTATGATAATATCATTTTG
>NW_025879016.1:0-2054 GCF_002878395.1 Capsicum annuum
ATAGAAGTTTAAATATTTCAGATCAGTTATGTCCTTTCTTAGAAGGCACATCATGTCCACGTTATTCCATACCTTTAAGCTTCAACAAGTTCCTACCCATCATTCGGGGACGAATGATCCCAAGGGGGAGATAATGTAACACCCCGCATTTCGGACGAGAACGAAAATCGTCATTTTCTTCACGTAAAGGTTCCAAAAGCCATAAATCCAATGCAAGTTTAATGTGTTAATAAATTATGTAGTGTGGAAACCTATTTGAGCATGAATTGAGATCATAGAGGTCCCCAAGCTCAAGGACAAGTTGAAAGTTTTCCTATCGTTCGATTTTTAGTGAGCGCTGAAACTTAGGTCAACTTCAATCGACCATTACTCTTTGTATATATTGAATTAGAGTGCCTACTATATATCAAATGAAAGGTATTCAAATTATCTTCCAACGATACTAATTTCGCAAAAATTCGACACCCGAGAAAGAAGTTATGGCTTTGGAAAGTGTAGTGTGTCGTGCAGCATAAGGTATGCGACGCACACCCTAACTTATGCCATAAGGTGTGCGACGCACAACCTAATGTGTGCGATAAAGAGTGTGCCGCACAACCTATATCATGCAATAAGGTGTGCGCCGCATATATTATTACTCAAGTGACTTAAACACTCTGTTTTTGGGGTAAAATGGTCCTTTTCCCACCGTTATTTAGCCATTAACACGAAATTCAGTTCCCAAATACCCCAAAATACACCTTCATTCATCAAAATTTCTCAAGAACTCTCCTTAGGGTTTCAAAATAAAAACCCAAGCAACTCAAGATTCAACTGTGGGTTTTTGAAACTAATTGCATATTTGGAATCTCCAGAAAGTAGGTTTCAAGAAGCACCTATCATCTTCGCATATAGAGGTACGTGGGGTTATCTCAAAAATCTCATGGGATTAAAAATTCACGTTTTAAAAGTTGGGGTTTTGAAATTATGAATATAATCCCGTTTTAAATGTTTTATGATATTGGTTTGGTCTTTAGGCCCATTTCCGAAGTGGTTTGATATATGATATATGTCTATGCATGTATTTCGGAAAGATGTTAACTTGAGAGCATGAATTATATGAAATCCCTCTCTTTATATGATCTCGTTTTAAATTCTCATATGATGTGAAATGTTTGAAATCATCTTGACAAGCGTGACATAAAATATTTTAAAATTGGTCATGGTTTTGACTTGCAATGAGAGGGTTGTTATGTTGAAATATGATGAATATAATGGTTGCATGAAAGAATGATGTGATATTGATGGCTTGCAAGTCGGGTATGACGATACCCTACAGAATAAGATATGTGATTGAATTAAATGGAGTTTGATGCATTGATTTTACATGAGATAGGTGGATGCCCGAAGAAGGCATTTGAGTGTAAGGGCTCATCGCTGGAAATCGTGTTTGCCGACATGAGGATTTGGTACAATGCTAAGTGATCTTGTGTACTTGACTTTATGTCATTCCCAAATTGGGACTATGGTTAAGAGCCCAGGTTAAGTGATCTTGGGCACTACTATACTTTAATAGGTCGAGACACTCTGCTGTGTGATCTTGTGTGTCTTTCCCTCACTTATACTCTAATCTTGGCGGCAATCGAGTTTTGACAGTTGGTGTAAATGTTATATGTAGGGTATTCCACCTAGCTCAGCTGCATTACATTGTTGTTGAAAACTATTACATTATGCCCATGTGTTTTCAAATGATTTGATATGGAACTGCTTTATAATGGCTCTCACCTATATTTGGAAAAAAATATTATATTTTGTTTTTGATTTCTCTGCATACCAGTACTTTTGTATTGACCCCCTTCCCTCCCAGGTTTGGAGGCACAGTTTAGGGGTCCAGATAATCAGTAGATCTCTTATGACAAATTTGCAGAATCAAGTGGTGAGCCTTCTATATTTTGGAAGGCCTGATGTCTGTCAGTTCATTTATCATTTAGTAGTTTTGGGTCTACTGGGGGCCTTGTCGCAGTTTTCAGACAGTAATTTATTTCAGTCATGTATTAGAGATTTCGCAGACGGTT
>NW_025879017.1:0-6542 GCF_002878395.1 Capsicum annuum
AATCACCTCACCCCAGTACTTCTTCGGCCTACCCCTACCCCGCCTAAAACCATTCAACGCTAGCCTCTCACACCTACGAATCGGGGCATCCATGCCCCTCCTCTTCACGTGTCCGAACCATCTCAATCGGGCTTCTCACATCTTGCACTCCACTGGAGTCACACCAACCTTCTCCCGGATAGTCTCATTCCGAACTCTATCCCGTCTAGTCAGCCCACACATCCAGCGCAACATCCGCATTTATGCCACCTTTATTTTTTGGATGTGGGAGTTCTTAACTGGCCAACACTCTGCTCCATATGACATGGCCGGATGGACTACCACTTTGTAGAATTTTCCTTTCAGCTTGGGCGGCACTTTCTTATCACACAACATCCCCGATGCGAGCTTCCACTTCATCCATCCTGCCTCAGTACGGTGCGAGACATCCTCATCAATCTCACCGTTACTCTAGATCACGGACCCGAGATACTTGAAACTATCCCTCTTACATACCTCCTGTGATTCCAGCTTCACTAGTACCTCATTCTCCTGCCTCACGTCATTAAACTTGCATTCCACATACTCTGTCTTGCTTCTGCTCACCCTGAACCCTTTAGACTCAAGAGTTTGCCTCCACACCTCTAATTTGTCATTCACACCCCCTCAAGTCTCATCTATCAGAACTATATCATCTGCAAAAAGCATACACCAAGGCACCTTCCCTTGAATGCGCCATGTCAACACATCCATCACCAACGCAAACAAAAAGGGACTAAGAGTAGATCCCTGATGCAATCTTGTCAAGACAGTGAAATGCTCTGAGTCTCCTCCTGCCGTCCTCACCTGAGTTTTCGCTCCATCATACATATCCTTAATTGCTTTGATATATGCCAGTGGTACTCCACTCACCTCCAAGCATCTCCAAAGCACCTCCCTGGGGACTTTGTCATAAGCCTTCTCCAGGTCGATAAACACCATGTGCAGGTCCTTTTTCCTTTCCCTATACTGTTCCACCAACCTCCGCACCAGGTGAATTGCCTCCATCGTCGAGCGTCCAGGCGTAAATCCAAATTGGTTTTCCAAAATAGACACTATCCGTCTCAGCCTCACCTCGACCACTCTCTCCTAAATCTTCATAGAGTGACTCAATAACTTAATCCCCCTATAGTTATTGCAACTCTAGATGTCACCCTTATTCTTATAGAGAGGGATCATGGTACTCCACCTCCAAGACTCGGGCATCTTTGCCATCTTGAAGATTTCATTAAATAATCCAGTCAACCACCTTACACCAGCCTCTCCAACAAACTTCCAAAACTCCACCGGTATCTCGTCCGGCCCTGTCGCCCTACCCCTTCGCATTCTGCGAACAGCCTCTCTAACCTCTTCTACCTTAAAACGTCTACAAAAGCTAAAATCCTGACACTCCTCTGAGTGCTCCAGTTCCCCTAACACAATAGCTCTATCCCCTTCGTCATTCAAGAGCCTATGAAAGTATGACTGCCATCTATTATTAATGTGGCCGTCCTCCGCCAACACTCTACCGTCCTCCCCCTTAATGCACCTCACCTGATCGAGGTCACGACCCTTTCTCTCCCTAGCCTTAGCGAGTCTAAACAACTTTTTCTCCCCTCCTTTCCCCTGTAACCCTACATACAAGCTCTCAAAAGCGGTCGTCTTAGCTGCCGTGACTGCTGACTTAGCCTCCTTCCTAGCTAGCTTGTACTCTTTCCTGTTTACCCACTTCTCTTCTTCGTCCTTACTCTCAACCAATTTAGCATACGCCCCTTTCTTGGTCCCCACTTTCTTCTCCACCCCTTCATTCCACCACCAATCCCCCCGATGATGCCTGACCCAGCCCCTAGAAACACCCAACACCTCACTTGCATTCTCTCTGATGCACCTAGCCGCCCTATCCCACATACTATCCACGTCCCCCCTACACTCCCACACCTCCATTCCCGCCAACTTCTTCCCTATCTCCCATGCATTCACTGGCGTCAAGCCGCCCCACTTAATTCTAGGTTTACACTCCTTACTCCTTCTCTTTCTATTCTTCTTTATACCCAAATCCATAACCAAGAGCCTATGCTGGGTCGAAAGATTCTCACTCGGGATGACCTTACAGTCCTTACATCATGCCCTATCCCCTTTCCTAAGCAACAAAAAGTCAATCTGGGTCCTGGCTATCGCGCTTCGAAAGGTGACTCCTTCTTCGGGAAGCCCGAGTTCACCACCACCAGCCCAAAGGACCTCGCAAACTCCAATAGAGTAGCCCCCTCTTCATTTCTCTCCCCAAAACCAAAACCACCATGCACATCACCAAAGCCTCCCGGTAACGCCCCGATGTGCCCGTTGAAATCTCCCAATAATTTTCTCTGAGCTAGGTACGCTTCGCACCACCTCCTCCAAAGCCTCCCAAAACCGCATCTTCTCCTCCCCCTCCGATCCCACTTGCGGCGCATAGGAACTACACACGTTCAGGGTAAACCCCCGAATAACCAACTTAATAGTCATCAACCTATCGTTGATCCTCTTCACCTCTACTACCTGACCTCTAAGCTCTTCATCTACTAAGATGCCAACTCCATTCCTACGCCTCTCACTCCCAGAGTACCACAGCTTGTAACCATCCACCTCCCTAGCCTTAGACCCTACCTACTTGGTCTCTTGAACACACGCAATATTGATCCTCCTCTTCCTAAGAATCTTCACAAGCTCTATGGACTTACCCTGAAGGATTCTTGTATTCCAAGACCCAACCCTCAGCCTACCATCACTATCCACACGCCCTCCACTACCCTTCCCCCCTCCGTGGCCAAACCTTTGCCTCCCTCCCACTCCCGCCCTTTCCTCATCCCCCGCCCTTCACAAGCTCTAATTATCAATTAGAAGATTTAACTTGTATGAATCGTTATTGGTTTAATACCAACAATGGTAGCCATTTCAGTATCTTAAGGATACATATGTATCCACGATTGAAATTAATTGATATTACTATATACGCTGTCTCGTATAGAGTTCTGAAAGAAAACAAATGCACACACGTCTTGTCTTACATCTCATTCGAATCTAATTCGATTAGACGATACTAAATCAATAAGGTATACATTAGATCTAGAAATGAATCAACGGAATCTTCTTCATTTTCATATTTTAGGTTTAAATTATTCGCTTTTGTGAATGAAAAGAACATACCTACCAACTTTTTCTTTTTGGATTTCTATCTGAATCAAATTTAAAATTTGATTAATTTATTGGAATTGATAAAGTTTGGGGTTCATAAAGAAATTAAGTCTATATACCATGTTCAAATTACTGGCATTATTATTACTGATCGATAAAATTTGATAAAATCCATATCTTTAAAATAAAGAACGGGGAAATTCATTTATGGTAAAAAATTCTGTCATTTCAGTTATTTCTCAAGAAGAAAAGAGAAGATCTATTGAATTTCAAGTATTCAATTTCACCAATAAGATACAGAGACTTACTTCACATTTAGAATTGCACAAAAAAGACTATTTATCTTAGAGAGGTTTGAAGAAAATTTTGGGAAAACATCAACGACTGCTAGCTTATTTCAAAAAAAAAATAGAGTACGTTATAAAGAATTAATTAAGTAGTTGGACATTCGAGAGACAAAAACTCGTTAATTTGATTAATTTGAAGAGTCATTTCATTTTCACTTATATGTTTCAATTAAATTTTGATGAACTTCTTTTGACTTTCAGTAATTCATGGAAGAATGCATATAAAATATTGCTATAAAGTGCATTTTATTTAATGTTAAGGTTATTAATCAACAAAGATAAATTAAAATTCTTAAAAGATGAGACCAATTCAGAAGCACTTATTTATTAGTTTTAAATATAGCAGACAGAATTCCATTGGTCTAATTTAGGACCTTAGGATAGATTTTGACTCTATCTGACAAACATATCAAGATAAAGAGTAGGAAAGGGCCCTTAGATTTATTTTTGACCTCTGAGGAGCCGTATGAGGTGAAAATCTCACGTACGGTTCTGTAATAGTGATGGGCACAGTGATGTTATCATCGACTATGATTATCTAACAGTTCAAGTACAGTTGATATAGTGGACGCATAGTCAAAATATTGTTTTTGGGGGTGGAATTTGTGGCGTCAACCCATTGGGTTTATTTTTTCTAATTTCTTCTCTAGCCGAGTATGAAAGATTAACTTTTGATTTACCTGAAGCAAAAGAAGAATTAGTAGCAGGGTATCAAACTGAATATTCAGGTATCAAATTTGGTTTATTTTACATTGCTTCATATCTAAATCTAATAGTTTCTTCATTATTTGTAACGGTTCTTTACTTGGGAGGTTGGAATCTTTCTATTCTGTACATATTTGTTCCTGAGCTATTTGGTATAAATAAAAGGGGTAAAGTCTTTGGAACACTAATTGGTATCTTTATCACACTAGCCAAAACTTATCTGTTTTTGTTAATTCGTATTGCTACAAGATGGACTTTACCAAGGCTGAGAATGGACCAATTATTAAATCTTGGATGGAAATTTCTTTTACCTATTTCTCTAGGTAATCTATTATTGACAACCTCGTCCCAAATTCTTTCACTATAAAAGACCACAATATTCTAGATTCACGACTTGTCTTAAATAAAAGAAAGAAACAATCATAAAATCTTTTTTATAGATATTCTAAATATGCTCCCTATGATAACTGAATTCATAAATTATGGTCAACAAATAATACGAACCGCCAGATACATTGGCCAAGGTTTCATGATTACCCTGTCCCACGCAAATCATTTACCTATAACTATTCAATACCCCTACGAAAAATTGATCACACCAGAATGTTTTCGAGGCCGAATAGACTTTGAATTTGATAAATGCATTACTTGTGAAGTATGTGTGCGTGTATGTCCTATAGATTTAACCGTTGTTGATTGGAAGTTGGAAACTGATATTCGAAAGAAATGATTGCTTAATTATAATATTAATTTTTTAATCTGTATATTTTTTGGTAATTGCGTTGAGTATTCCCAACAAATTGTTTATCAATGACCGAAGAATATGAACTTTCTACTTATGATCGTCACGAATTGAATTATAATCAAATCGCTTTGGGTCGCTTACCAATGTTAGCAATTGATGATTACACAATTCGAACAATTTTGAATTTACTTCAACTAAACAATGAATAAATCCCTAATTTGATTTGAAAAAAATTACAAATTACGAAGGCTTGGTTCGTATCTAAAAGTATGAGATTTTTACTTGGTCAATTCAAACTAGTGGTTGCTTAATGAGACTCCTAGCTTAAATTAGATTGAAAACAAAATTGATTTCTATATTATAATAGTAATGGTTTTAAAGTAGATAAATGATATCAAATATAGATAGGTTTAAACTACTCTTTCGACGAATAAAGAATTGATAGTGGTCCAATAAAATAAAAACATCTACGTCAATTCATACCCATTACAATTTTATTTAATCAACAATTTAAAAGTATCATAAAAAATAGAAAAACTCTTTTTTCCTGGTCAGGTCAATAAAGTCATGAAATCCTTCGTTTTTGATTTTTTATAAAAAATGGATTTATTTGAACCAATACATGATTTTCTTTTAGTCTTTCTAGGATTGGGTCTTATATTAGGGGGTCTAGGAGTGGTATTACTTCCCAATCCAATTTATTCTGCCTTTTCCTTAGGGTTGGTTCTTTTTTGTACATCTTATTCTATATTCTATCTAACTCCTATTTTGTAGCTACTGCGCAGCTACTTATTTACGTAGGTGTTATAAATGTTTTAATCATTTTTGCTGTGATGTTCATGAATGGTTCAGAATATTACAAAGATTTTCATCTTTGGACCATAGGAGATAGAGTTACTTCGATGGTTTGTATAAGTCTTTTTATTTCACTAATTACTACTATTTCAGATATGTCATGGTACAGTATTATTTGGACTACAAGATCAAACCAGATTATAAAGCAAAATTTTCTAAGTAATAGTCAACAAATAGGAATTCATTTATCAATAGATTTTTTTCTTCCATTTGAACTTATTTCAACAATCCTTTTAGTTGCTTTAATAGGTGCAATTGATGATCTCGGCAATAAAAAATTTCTATTAAAACTTGGAATTCAAATAAAAAAAATTTCTGTCTTATCACATTCATTTTCCTTCAATTTTATTTGAATTTTAGTTGTATAAACAGAAAGACTTTAGGTTAGTCTAGTACCAATATATTTCGTTGTTCCATACTTGTTATATACTAGTCATTAAATTGGTTGAATTGTTGTTCATATTTAAAGGAGTCGAGAGTAATAAGGAGTTGTTTAATGATTCTCGAGCATGTACTTGTTTTGAATGCCTATTTATTTTCTATCGGTATCTATGGATTGATCACAAGTCAAAATATGGTTAGAGCCCTTATGTGTCTTGAACTTATATTGAATGCAGTTAATATAAATTTTGTAACATTTTCTGATTTTTTTGATAATCGTCAATTAAAAGGAGACATTTTCTCAATTTTTGTTATAGCTATTGCAGCTGCTGAAGCAGCCA
>NW_025879018.1:0-1909 GCF_002878395.1 Capsicum annuum
ATAATTAAATAATCAATTAACTATAATCAAATTATAAATTTATAAGAATTTTTTGAGAAATAAATCAATAATTAGGAAAAAAATAATCGTTACCTTTTAAAAATTCTTCCCAAAATTATAAAGGTAATTTATATCAATTTGACATAATCAAACTATAAGAATATGAGAAATTCATGGGATTAATTTTTTAAAATTATAAAGGTAATTAATATCAATTGTTTCCATCTTTGAGTCCTTTATGTAATTGTAGATTAATTAAATATAATCAAGCTATAAAATTAGGACAAATTTATGGTTAACAAATATATAATATTAATAATAATTGTATTGTTATCAAATTAATTAGATTAAATTAGGAAATATATATCATTTATTAACTGATTTTGTACAATCTACTATGATCTTATTAATTCAAATGAAACGATTTTTAAATGGTAAGTTTAGACTATAAAAAGAAATGAGATTATTGTATGACTTTAGTAGTTCTTATGTATTAAAAAAAGATCTAGAGATAAAAGAAATACAATATTACAATATTTTTGGGTTATTTAATTAATTTATCACGTTTCAAAATATTGTTTATATAAATTCATTCATGTTTATATGGAAAAGTTAAATTTTGAAAAAATAAATATCTTAAATTTCATAATTTAAGTTAATTTGTGTGCTAATTTGAAAAAGTTAATTTATAGTTTACATTTTATTTATATTATATGGAAAATTTGACCTTATATGGCTATTTATAGCCATTGATGACACAAAATTTTTATTACACTTTTCTTCTCTCTCTCCCTCTCTCCTTCTCTCATGGGTATTTCTCAAGTTTTTCATTATGAGTATGTAGAAATATGAATTTTCAATAGTTTGCTAAATATTAATTCAGATTTTTCTTCATGAATTTCAGGCTTTAAAAATAAAAGTTTCGACATAATAAGGATCACACATAGATGGAATCTTATCAATAATTCAGAATAAGAGTTCAGTAGAAGAAAATACTTATAAAGATGTTGAACAATGTAATCACAATATAACATAGATTTGAAATAAAAAAATCATTTGTTGAAAATGATTTGAATTATTCGTAATGATTTTTCTTTCTCGAGAAAAATAAGTTTTTTAGTTTTCAAATCTCTTTATACAAATATAAATTGTACTATGAATAATATAATTTCTTAATTATATATTATTTTGAGGTCTTGCATAATTATGATACAAAGATGATTTATTTTTTTATTTTATTAATCATTATTTAATATCATATTTGGTAGAGTAAACGATCAACATGTTGAAGGAATGTTGTCACTAATTAAAAATGAGATTTCAAGAAGAAGAAACCTATGAGAAACTCACCATATATTCAAATAATATAGGTTTGAAACTAGAAATTATTTGTAAAAAATGACTTTAATTATTCACTATAACAATATAGGTTTGAAACAAGAAAATTATCTGTCAAAAATTACTTTAATTATTCATAACGTTTTTGTTTCTTGAGAAAAACAAGCTTATTACTTTAATGATTTCTTTATCTAAATACAAATTTTTGGTAACATAGTATCACAAAATAACTAATCTGTTAATAAAATTAAGAAAAATATATCAATTGTTTTGATGAAAATGAAAAATAAAAATTGCAAGATCTTGCTTGAGATTATTATGATTTATTTGTTAAAAATTTTATAATTTTTAGAGATAACTTTTATCACTTTTCTATATTTGGTATCTTTATGATTCTATTTTGGCTAAAATGTAATTGTTATAAATGGTATAACTAGAATGGTAATATTTTTTTCTCTACATTTAGACTCCTTTCAATATTCGTATGTAAGTAAATATTTTCAAATTAATTTTATCTTCTTTTACTTTTCACTTTGAAATGATTTATTATGAATTATTTGTTATGAACTAT
>NW_025879019.1:0-2429 GCF_002878395.1 Capsicum annuum
TATAGTTATATACTAATTTATAAAACATATACACATCTATACGTTAAATATACACTACTTTAGTAGATATATGCACACACACACACACACACATATATATATACCATTCAATATATATATTACTTTAAATAAAAAATATACTACAACATATATATATATATATATATATATATATATATATACACACACACCACAATATATATATATATATATAGTTATATACTAATTTATAAAATATATACTCATGTGTACATTAAATATATAAAACTTTAGATTTAGAAGATATACACACACACATATATATACCATTCAATATATACACTACTTTAAATAAAAGTATAAAATATATGCTACTTAATATAATAAATTAACAATACTGGAGCAAAGAAACTAGCTAAAACAGAGCTCGCATGAATTGGGTTGATCTTTAAGCTAGAAAAACCCATGTTTAGAGTCCAACGAAGGCAGAAATGAGTTTAGATCGTGAGATTCTTCTAGCAGAGATAGGGGGAATGCTTTACCAGTAAATTAATAATATATTAAAACTAAGTTTTTAATTTCAGTTTGTGAAATTCTGAATTTTCAAAAAAAAAAAAAAAAAACTTAATCGGGTCGGGCCCAAACTGGGTTGGGTTCGGGCCGGGTTAATCGGGCCCAAATCAAAAACCCAATCGGACCGGGACCCGGACCCCTAAAGCCCTTGGGCTTACCGGGCTAGTTCAAACTGGGCCGGTTTAATTATGTGGGCCGGTTTGGGTCGGTTAAAACCGGCCTGTTTGACACCCTTATTTCATATATAAAGAAGAGGAACACGAAGACGGAGATTATAAGTGTCGCACCCCTTTTTACCACCAAAAAGATTATATTTCATGGTTTTGAAAGGGTTTTTATTAAAGTGACAAAATGAAGATTGGTTTCCGAAAAAGGATTATTTTTACATTCAAAATCAGAGTCGCCACTTGGCATAATCTGGTGTGCCAAGTCACCATTGGAAAATCCTTTGTGAAACCATTTGACTCTTTAAACCGGTTTGCAAACAGAGATTCCGGCTAAGGAATTCTGTTGACCGAGGGGAAGGTGTTAGGCACCTCTCGATCCCGTGGTTCGACCACGGTTGCTTGGTGGAACGTATCGACTAATTTTGACACTATGAATGTACAAACCACACAAACACGTAAAACAAACAAACAAACAGACAAAAACAAAACGAATTAAAATATAGTATCCAGTCCAATTTATACAATCCAAAATAAAAAAATGCTAAGATAAATCCTATCTAACTTGTACTACTACTAACTACGCTCCCGTTACCCGACGCCTCGGGCCTTGTTCTCGATCCGCCTTTGCCAACATAGTACGTCGAGGCATTCCCCGGTTAATAAATATATAAAAATACTTCGGGGCATTCCCCGGCCAAATGAATACATTTTGAATTAGATGCGATAAACTAAAAAACATTCAACACATTCCACATTCAAACAATCAATCAAAATCTTAATCCTAAATTTGCCTACCCGAACCTACATTGGCCTATCCATTTCAACATATGATAATTCTATCAAGTTTCATATCAACCATAGATCAAAATTAATCTGAATCTACCCTTTTTGTCAATTTTCAATTTCCACCCCCAATTTCCTTTTATCACTCACACCATTAAAATTAATCAAATTCAATACGCAATTGACCAACCAAGTTTTCACATTCAAATCTGACATCAAACAACATGTAATGAAGATTCAAACATGTCAAACACACGAATATTCACGATTGAGTAAAACTTAAAAGGAGAGAAGATAGAATTGGACCTTCCAAATGCTTTTATTATGCCAAATTACGCGATTAAAAGATGGAGCCGTGTTCGGAATCTTCGAACCGAACCTCAATACCAACAAAACCAACTCGATATATCCGTTTTTGCTCTGGTTTTCTCCTAGAAGAACCAAAAATGACGAAGTAAATACGAACCCGCACTGAATTTTGTACCCCGCTACTGCTTCACCGAAGAACTAGAATGGGAGGATCTGTTTTTTGATTTTTCTGATGGGCTTTGGTGTTAGTCCGGTTGAGTTTTGACCATGGTGGACAGAATTGGACCTCCCTGTCTGTTTTCAATATTTTTCGGTAAATGAATGGTAGCTACAGTGACCGTCGGAGCTTTCTCAGTGATGATCCTGATCGATTTCCGGTGAGGAACTCATCAAAAATTGTCAAAACCAACGTCTTTTCTCTCTCTCTCGATTGATTTCAGCTCTTCACCCCTTTTTTCCTCTCTCTCCGATCTTCGGTCACCCTCGCTCACTCTATTTTTCTATCTCGATGTGCGTGTGTGTGTCTTTTTTGTGTGTATGTTTTGCATTTGTTAATTGAGAGTGGGTGTGGGGGTCTGTGAATAAATTGTAGTGGGTATTGATGGATGGTCTCTTTTT
>NW_025879020.1:0-1545 GCF_002878395.1 Capsicum annuum
TCATACATGTCCTTAATTGCTCTGATATATGCCACCGGGACTCCACTCACCTCCAAGCATCTCCAAAGCACCTCCCTGGGGACTTTGTCGTATGCCTTCTCCAAGTCGATAAACACCACGTGCAGGTCCTTCTTCCTTTCCCTATACTGTTTCACCAGCCTCCGTACCAGGTGAATTGCCTCTGTCATCGAGCGGCCAGGCATAAATCTAAACTGGTTCTCCGAAACAGACACTATCCGTCTCAGCCTCACCTCGACCACTCTCTCCCAAATCTTCATAGAGTGACTCAATAACTTAATACCCCTATAGTTATTGCAACTCTGAATGTCACCCTTGTTCTTATAAAGAGGGATCATAGTACTCCACCTCCAAGCCTCGAGCATTTTCGTCGTCTTGAAAATTTTGTTAAATAATCCAGTCAACCACCTTAAACCAGCCTCGCCAGAAAACTTCTAAAAATCCACCGGTATCTTATCAGGCCCCGTCGTCCTACCCCTTCGCATCCTGCGAACAACCTCTCTAACCTCCTCTACCTTAAAACGTCTACAAGAACTAAAATCCCGACACTCCTTTGAGTGCTCCAGCTCCCCTAACACAATAGCTCTATCCCCTTCTTCATTCAAGAGCCTATGAAAATACGACTGCCATCTATTCTTAATGTGGCCATCCTCCACCAACACTGTACCGTCCTCCCCCTTAATGCACTTCACCTAGTCGAGGTCACGACCCTTCCTCTCCCTAGCCTTAGCGAGTCTAAACTTTTTTTCCCCTCATTTCTCCTATAACCCCGCATATAAGCTCTCAAAAGCTTCCGTCTTAGCCTCCTTCCTAGCTAACTTGTACTCTCTCCTGTTTACCCGCTTCTCTTCTTCGTCCTTACTCTCAACCAACTTAGCATAAGCCTCTTTCTTGGTCTTCACTTTCTTCTTAACCTCTTTATTCCACCACCAATCCCCCCGATAATGCCCGGCTCAGTGTAACATCCCATATTCAAGTACATGTATTGGCGTATTCAAGTACGTGTATTGGTCTTATTTATATGGAATTAATTTTTTTATTTTATTTATACCGGAATTTGCCCATCGATGGTTCCATGCGAAGGTTATTGAATAAGCTTTCCAACGATATAAAGATTTCCAAAAATAGATAGGTATTGGATATAATCGAGCTCGTTCGAAACTATAAAACGGTGGCCGGGAAATTTGGGAATAGTAAATGTGCAAGAAAATTTCCTGCACACAAACTACTGAGGCTAGCCGAATTTTTGGGTCAAGTTCGAATGATCATAACTCCCTTAATATAATGAACTGGGAGAGCTGAGACCTATGAAAAGAAAGATCTTTGAGTCTTCTTTCCAATGCAATTGGTTCCATCCAAATCCAACGTCTAAGTAAGGAGTTATACTCGTTTTACTTCAGCTTATCAAAATAATTTTTAGGGTCAACTTCAAATGACCATAACTCCTTGTACAGGATGAACTGGGTGACCTACTATATATGAAATGAAAGACCTTTGAGTTATCTTTCCAAAGATACCAATTTCACC
>NW_025879021.1:0-1190 GCF_002878395.1 Capsicum annuum
AAGGTTAGTTGCTTTTCTGGGTCATATCATTTCTTTCGAGGGTATTAGATTTGATCCCCAAAAGACCAAAGCTGTTAGAAATTGGCCTAGACCTATTTATTCGAATGATATCTGAAGTTTCTTGGGTTTAGCTGGCTATTACCACCATTTTGTTGAGGGTTTCTCTTCTATAACGTCTCTTATGACTCGATTGACCTAAAAGAAAGTGAAGTTCTTATGGTCTGAATCTTGTGAGAAGAGTTTTCAGGAGTTGAAGACTTGACTCACTTCAGCCCCTATTTTGACTTTGCCTGATAATATTGATGGTTTTGTGGTGTACTGTGATGCTTTGAGAGTTGGGTTGGGTTGCGTATTGATGCAGAAGGGTAAGGTGATAGCTTATGCTTCTAGACAGTTGAAACCCCATAAGAAAAATTACCTCACCCATGACCTTGAGTTGGCTGCTGTTGTGTTTGCTTTGAAAATCTGGAGACACTATTTATATGGTGTCCATGTTGATGTTTTCACTGATCATAAGAGTCTGCAGTATGTGTTTAACCAGAGAAAATTGAATCTTAGGCAGAGATGATGGTTAGAATTGTTAAAAGACTATGATATGAGTGTGTTGTACCATCCGGGCAAGGCCAATATTATGGCAGATGCCCTAAGTAGAGTGTCCATGGGTAGTGTTTTGCATGTGGTAGAAGGTAAGAAAGAGTTGGATCATGATGTACATCATTTGGCTAGATTGGGGGTTAGGTTATTTGACTCTGCTAAAGGTAGTATAGGGGTTCAGAGTAGTTCCGAATCCTCCTTGGTTTCGAAAGTGAAGGAAAAACAATACTTAAATGCTAGTTTGGTCAGACTGAAGGAGTCAGTCAAGGACCAAAAAGTAGAGGTTTTCTCCCAACGGGGAGATGGTGTGTTGAGATTACAGGGTAGATTGTGTGTCCCAAATATTGATGATCCGAGACAGAGGATTATGGATGAAGCGCATGGGGTGCAATATTCTATTCATCCTGGTGCCACCAAGATGTACCGAGACTTGCGGGAAATCTATTAGTGGAGTGTCATGAAGAAAGATATAGCAGAGTTTGTAGCTAAGTGTGCAACATGACAACAGGTTAAGGTTAAACACCAAAGACCTGGTGGTATGATGCAAGAGTTTAGTATTCCCACCTGGAAGTGGGAAGAGATAAATATGGACTTCG
>NW_025879022.1:0-1902 GCF_002878395.1 Capsicum annuum
TAGAAGGAAAATAAAAGTTACTATAATTACTTTTACTTTTCTTGAAAGAAAAAAAATATAATTTTTTTCCATATTTGGCTAACATCTTTCTTGGAGGAAAGGTTTTGGACATCTATAAATAGAAGATCCCCTTCTTATACCATAACACAATAGAATCCACAATGTAGTCTTTTAAGAGTTTCGTTTAGGGGGGAGATTTTCTCTCTCATTAGTTTTATGCTTTTTAATATTATTTTTAATATTAGGTTTTATATGTAGGCCAATTGGCCAAATCATATAATAAAATTATGTTTTTAGTATTATTTTTCATTGTCATCTTATTTATCGTCTCATTGTTTGCAACTAATGGCTTTCGCATGACGCCCTCTCGATTTCGAACCCAACCAGTGGTATCAGAGCTTACGGTTCAATGGTCCAATGGTGTGGTGAGACGAGAATAAACAAGTTCAAAGCGGTTTCAAAATCAAGCTGCAACAATTTGAGCAATAATGAAGATTTTTGTAAAACTACATGTGAAAAACAAGTTTTAACCATATTTTCAACACTTCTGCTGCTGCATCTTTAAAAATAAAAATAAAATATTACTTTTAAACCAATTTTTAACCATGATATTACTATATTTAAGTTTTATTTTTTTCTTAGAAGGAAAATAAAAGTTACTATAATTACTTTTACTTTTCCTGAAAGAAAAAAATATAATTCTTTTCCATATTTGGCTAACCTCTTTCTTGGAGGGAAGGTTTTGACATCTATAAATAGAAGACTCCCTTCTCATATCATAACACAATAGCATCCACAATGTAGTCTTATAAGAGTTTCGTTTAGGAAGATTTTCTCTTTCATTAGTTTTATGCTTTTTAATATTCCAATTGGCCAAATTATAAAATAAAATTATGTTTTTAGTATTGTTTTTCGTTGTCATCTTATTTATCGTCTCATAATTTGCAACTAATAGTTTTCGCATGATGCCCTCTCGATTTCGAACCCAACACCACATCGATAGATTAAAGGATCCTTGATTTCCTTATATTGTCTTGGGCAATCCTCACCTCATGAGATAACTTTTGGGGTTGAGTTAGGTCCAAAGTCAATTACTTTATCAAGGCTGGAATTTTCTAACTCTTTTCAAATTTGATCCTCACCTCATGAGCTAGCTTTCAGGGTTTAGTTAGGTCAACGTCCATATTTTTATCAATTATTTGTTGAGTTAGGTCAAAGTCCACATTTTTATCAATTATTTATGAATATCTAGTTGTATATATCTTTTTAATGATTCGGTGGTCCAAAAGTTCTTTGCATTACAACATATATGAAGTAATTAAATTCTTTTTTAATGTATGATGGGTTTAGACCATTTGTATCTTTAGGAAAAAGACATCGTTTTCACTCTAAATTATACTTGAAAAGTCTAAGTCACATCTAAATTATACTAGTGACCTATTACACACCTTAACTATAAAAAAGTGATATTATTACCTCCCTGCAACCCCCATTCTAAGGCGTGTGCGTTACACTTATTTTAGGCGCGTCCAGCCTATTAAATAACAAAAGTAAACGGCTAAAAACATTAAGGGAAAAGTCATCGTTTCCACCCCAAACTATAGTTGAAAAGTCGAATCCACACCTAAACTATATAAGTAACCTATTACACACCTTAACTATAAAAAAGTGATACTTTTTACTGACGTGGTGCTGACGTGGCAGCAAGTGTAAAACACTATACCACATGCAAGTGGTGGTAGCCTGACAGGGTGTAAATGGTTTCATTTTTTTATAGTTTAGGTGTGTAATAGGTCACTAGTATAGTTTAGGTGTGACTTCGACTTTTCGGGTATAGTTTGGGGTGGAAACGATGCCTTTTCCCGTATCTTTATATTGATACTCCCTCTGTAAACTTCATGG
>NW_025879023.1:0-2319 GCF_002878395.1 Capsicum annuum
AAGTATAAAGAAACATACTAAGCATATTTATATATTTATGGTATATGATATAATATACCATAAATATGCAAAGTATGTTTCTTTATACTTTGTATTTTTATATATGTGTGTATATGGTATATACATGGTATAAACTTCATATATAACATACTTTGTATATTTATATTATAAATATGCTTAGTATGTTTTTAATACTTTGTATATTTATATATGTGTGTATATGGTATATACATGGTATAAACTTTATATATAACATAAACTTTGTATATTTCTATATAAATATAATACTTTATATATTTATGGGTATAAATATAAATTAGAAGTAAAATAATATCTTAAATAAGGGATAAAAATAATGATGAGAGAGAAAAAGAGATATATATTAATTAGGATAGTATTAAGTTTGAAATTATAATTATCTTATTCTTTAAAACTACTATATACGTAATATTGAAAAAGTAATGTTATAAGGAGAGTTTTATGTAAAAAATTTAAAAGATTGGGGTTATATGTAATAATAATAAAAGTTGAAATTGGAGTTGGAAAATTGTGAAAACAACAAAAACCTGTTTTCCCTTTTCAGAAAAATTTTCCAGAATTATTTTTCGAATTTTCATGGCCAAACACCACAATTTCTAACTCCGAAAAAATTTTTTGAAAAAAAGAAAAAAAATTTCATGGCCAAACGGGCCCTTTATCTAACTTCGTTTTTTGTGTGTGTGAGAGTTAAGGCAAAGAAGAAGCATAGCATGTGCTGATTCAACATTGAAAAAGAACATGCCACGGTTGCCTTTACTCATGAGAAACCAATCTTTTAATGCACATTGAATTCGAGAAGTAATTTGAACTTGAGAAAGCATCACGGAGTGAATAATCACATTTGTGAGAGTGGTCAAACAATAGAAAATGCCATTTTTGTTGACATCAAACATGCATCGGGAAATGTATCTTGTTTCCTAATCCTTGCACAATACATGGATTCAGCTAGGAAGCTTTTTTGCTCACGAACAATGTTTTATTTTTCAGATTTGTTATTTTTGGCCTCTTCAAGACCTTCCCATTCATCTCGTACCTCCAAAAAAAATACAACTAACATTCCTCGGTTATCGACTTATTTTACCGTGTAAACCTTTTCAATTGGGCTTAGTTTTTGACAAGGTCAGAGCTTCCCATTAAATTTTCAGTTAGGTCTCTGTATAGCTAAGTTTTCCTTGATACTGAGTATTCCCAAATCCCATGTATATTCAAGTACGTAAATAGTACAGTTTTAGAAAAATACTGAATTATTGCACACAAAGAAATTGTCATCGTTAAGAAAATTATGATATGTTCATCGAGTCCCTCCAACTTTGATCATGTGCACTGGTGGAGGACTACCACTAATAAAAAAGCCAACATCAAAACAATCCGATGAGTTTAGGGGACATGAAAATGTCCATTCAGGGGAAAAAATTTCTACCTGATCCTCTAGCAAATCGTGCCAGTTAATTATTACCTTAATAACACTACAAGAAATCTGATTTTTAGTGGCGACAAAAGTCATTGCAAAAGAACCAAAAGTCGCCGCTAAATATATTTAGCAGCGACATTAGGGTCGTAGCAATTACTTCCGTAACTAAAAGTATTTTGTGCCGACATATGTAAGTCGCCACAAAACATACATTCTGTGGCAACAAAAGTTGCCACAAAAAAAGCAACAAATATGCCACAAAACAATGATTTAGTGGCGATCTTTTGTCGCCACGAAAGGATGAATTTTATTTTTTTAAAAAAATAACTTTTTACAGTGACTGTGGGTCGCCACTAATACTCCCTGTTTGTGGTGACTATGGGTCGCCACTAATACTCACTTTTTTGTGGCAACAATGGGTCGCCACTAATACTCAATTTTTTGTGGCAACTATGGGTCGCCACTAATACTCACTTTTTTCTCCAAAAAAAAATATAAATTATATATTGTCTGCTTCGTTGCCACTAATACAACTACAGTACTTAAAGGTACAAAGACGATATTAAAATATATTTCTCCAGAAGAGAACTATATAGTTTTTAATGGGTAACAAATCAATGTGATATACATATGAGAAAGAAAATCACAAAATGTCTTCAAACTTCTCATGGCTAACAATTTCTATCATGAAATTACCTATCCCTGAAATAAAAAATAAAGCGAAGTTTCAATTCTAACTTGTTAAAATGCAAGAAATGATTTGAGAAATCTTAATGTTGTTTTGTAAAAGAGATGACAACAATATCTTTGAATTAAAATACTACGGAATACATTAAAGATTCCAGAATGCACAAACTAGTTTGCCCCCT
>NW_025879024.1:0-1633 GCF_002878395.1 Capsicum annuum
GTCTATGCTTCCACAAGTATAGCATTCTAATTTATTTTTATAGTTTCAATCATTTCTATATTTCCTAACATGTCTATCTCTATTTAACCATGATTTTTTGGCTTTTGATTTTCTTAAGAAGTATTGTTTACGACTATATGGTTTCTGATTATGTTTTTTCTTATATTTTCTATATTATTTTTTATTATAATTTTGGGTTGTGTATATAACAGATTTACAGAAATTTATTTTATTTCTTTTTAATTATTTTTGTATTTGTATGTTTGTACATTTTTCTGTTAGTATATCCATTATATGTTGTGTTCTATGTCCTATTATCCATTTTAGGTTTAGGTTGGCTACTGCACCATCTCTTTTATACCATCTATCTTCTATTTCTCTTCCTAAAGCTCCAGGTAATTTATTAAATAATTATTTGTCTAATTCTTCATTAAAAGTTTTTTCGCTGACAGTGCAATAATAAAAATAATCTTGTAGAAATTTCTTTATATATACCCAATGTGAAATGCTTAGTTGTTCTAGTTTTATTAATGCTTCTTTTTGTAATGCTAATAATCCACTATTTGAATCTTTTCTGGTTAATAACATGTGCATTTAATTTGTGAAATTATAGGGGTTTGATCTCATACTTAATAGAACCTGAAAATCATATGGGCAGTTTGTCTTAAAACTTTCCCATGTGGCTTTTGTAGATTCTCCTAAACAGGTTTCCAAATATTTATACATTGTTTTCGTATTCGTTTCTGTATAATGTCTTAAGTAATCTGCTGCTACTATTCCTTTCCATAGATCTATTACTTTATCCCACATTTGTGGGTCGTGTGCTGTTATATTTAGAATTCTACCTTTACTACCTTCTTCTTGTAGTTTAATTGGTTCTTCTATTGGCATTCTCTTACCTGTTGGTCTTATATTATCTCCTCTAAGTTCTGTATCTGGATTTATCCTAATTGCCGGTCTTCTAGGTACATTACCTGTACTATAATCTATTGGTTGAGGATTAGGGTTTGTCTGTTGAAATAGGCTATCACTTGACGAGCTAGTTGGTTCTAATTCTGCTAGTTCTTTATAACTTATTGTAGAACTTAATACAGATATTGTGTTTTCATCTTTTCTTTCAAGAAATAGTTCTTTATTATTTCTATATCCTAAATTATCACTTCTTTCCAAACAATTTTTAAAATATTCTATACATTCTTCTATTTTCATTTCATCTTTTTGACATCTTTTACATTTAGAAGTTATATGTTTATATTCTTTTGCTAAATTTTGAGCTTTTTCTATTACCATATCTACTTCATAACCTTCTTGTAGAATTTCTATATTCATAAATTCACTTTCTGTTTCTATATTACTTTCTGTTTTGACATCGTCTAAATTTCTTTTAGTATAACTATAATCTGTAAATCTAACTGAAGTTTCTCCTTTACTTGTAGTGTATAATGAATGAGAGTCTGGTGTGAGGATTTTTGGTTTATTAAATTTATTTAAATTCCATTCTAAACCTGCATATACTTCTGGGTCTATTTTTATTGGTTTTATTAAACTTATGCCTTTATTTCCCATTATTTCAACTACATCATTTATTTTTAGTTTAAATTTAGTATTACTACTTAAAGTTAATTTTTCGATA
>NW_025879025.1:0-1214 GCF_002878395.1 Capsicum annuum
TTATGTGTTTTTCTTTTCTTATAATATCTTTCTTCACATCCAAATTGAGGTGCTATTTTATCTTTGCAACATGCCAGATTTCTTATTAATATTTTTTTTGCATTTTTATTTCTTCTCTATATTTTTCATATAGATTTCTATACCATTGTTGTAAAAATTTTATTCTTGCTCCTAGGATATCTACTACTTTTGCTTCATCTCAACTCTCTATTATTTTTGAACTAAATGGTTCAAGTAATTTACTAAAATATAATTTTCTTATTTCTTTACTTTCTCCTATATTATATGTTCCTATATAATAATATTCTTTAAATGCGCATGTATACTCATCTCTATAACACATATTACATATTGCTAATTTTAACATTAAATTTCTATTCGTATCTTTTTCTTTGTTTTGCTCTTCTTCTTTTGTTTTTACACTTCTAAATAATCTCTTATAGCTATTTCATATTTTTTCAATATTTCTGTTAGTAATGTTTTAGTAGTTGTTGTTGATGTTCCTTCTGTTTTATTATCAGATCTTAATACTCTTTTACTTGCTTCGCTAGGTTTGAAAACCATAACTTTATTGTTCCTATTAATGTCTTTTCTATATATTCTGGTGTATTTGTTGTATCTATTTTACTATCTATTAATTGTTTTGACATGTATCCTACTCATAGTTGTATTATTTTATTTGTGTTTATTACACAGTCTAAATCTAAAAAGTTCTAATTAGTTATTTGTTTTGGTATCCATTTATCATATTCATCCTTTGAATTATATCTTTTAAACTTATTTTTGTAATTATTAGTTGGTTTTGATGTACTAGGCATTATATTTTTATCTAGAGTATTACTTCTGTAATTATTAGTTCTAGATTTTCTTTATTAATTACTTCTTATTTTTCATTAATTTCTAGTTTTTCTATGTTTTCTAGAATTTCTGTATATGTTTCACTATCTTCCGAATCATAATTATCTATTTCTTCAGCATCTATTGCATTTATTTCTAATTCACTGGTTTCTGGTTCTTTATTTTTTATTTCTAATTTTTCTTTAAATTGATTTATCTCGTTTTATAATTTTTGTTCTTTATATTTTTCTTATATTTCTTTCTGTTTTTTATTTTATGTATTTCCTTTTTTCTATCTATCTCTTCGTTTCTCTTTCTATTCTTACCATGGTTGTCAACTTATCTTCTAATTTTAATTCTTCTTTTTCTAACATTAA
>NW_025879026.1:0-1721 GCF_002878395.1 Capsicum annuum
AGTAAAATTTGATTTTTTCAGGAGGGTCATGAACAGAAAGTAAAATCCCATTTTTCAGGAGGGTCCAGAACATAAGTAAAATACCATATTTCAGAAGGTCCTGAATAGAAAGTAAAATCTCATTTTTCAGGAGGGTCCTGAACAGTATGTGAAGTCCCATTTTTTTGGAGGCTATTGAACAGAAAGTAAAATCATATTTTTTTGGAGAGTCCTGAACAGAAAGTAAAATTCCATTTTTAAGAAAGGTCTAAAACAGAAGTTAAAGTCCCATTTTTAAGGAGTGTCCAGAGCAGAAAGTAAAATTTGATTTTTTCAGGAAGGTCATGAACAGAAAGTACAATCCCATTTTTCAGGAGGGTCCAGAACAGAAGTAAAATACCATATTTCAGAAGGTACTGAATAGAAAGTAAAATCTCATTTTCCCGGAGGGTCTTAACTAAAAGTAAAATCTCATTTTTAAGGATGGACATGAACAGAAAGTAAAATCCCTTTTTTTTGGAGGGTCCTGAACAAAAGTAAAGTCCCATTTTTTAGGGGGGTCCCCAACAGAAGTAAAATCCCATTTTTAAGAGGGTCCTGAACAAAAAGTAAAGTCCCATTTTTCAGGAGGGTCCTGAACAAAAAGTAAAGTCCCATTTTTCAGGAGGGTCCTGAACAGGAAGTAAAATCCCATTTTTCAGGAGGGTCCTGAACAGTATGTGAAGTCTCATTTTTCCGGAGGCTATTGAACAGAAAGTAAAATCTTATTTTTTTAGAGGGTCCTGAATAGAAAGTAAAATTTCATTTTTCAGAAGAGTCTAAAATAGAAGGTAAAGTCCCATTTTTAAGGAGTGTCAAGAACAGAAAGTAAAATTTGATTTTTTCAGGAGGGTCCTGAACAGAAAGTAAAATCTCATTTTTCAGGAGGGTCCAGAACAAAAATAAAATACCATATTTCAGAGGGTCCAGAATAGAATGTAAAATCTCATTTTCCAGGAGGGTCTTAACTAAAAGTAAAATCTCATTTCTAAGGATGGACCTGAACAGAAAGTAAAATCCCTTTTTTTTGGAGGGTCCTAAACAAAAGTAAATTTCCTTTTTTTAGGAGGGTCCCCAACAAAAGTAAAATCCCATTTTTAGGAGGGTCATGAACAAAAAGTAAAGTCCCATTTTTCCGGAGGGTCCTAAACAAAAAGTAAAGTCCCATTTTTTAGGATGGTCCTAAACAGAAAGTAAAATCCCATTTTTCAGGATGGTCCTGAACAGTATGTGAAGTTCCATTTTTTCGGAGGCTATTGAATAGAAAGTAAAATCTTATTTTTTTGGAGGGTCCTGAATAGAAAGTAAAATTTCATTTTTCAGAAGGTTCTAAAACAGAAGGTAAAGTCCCATTTTTAAGGAGTGTCAAGAACAGAAAGTAAAATTTGATTTTTTCAGGAAGGTCATGAACAGAAAGCAAAATCCCATTTTTCAGGAGGGTCCAGAACAGAAGTAAAATACCATATTTCAGAAGGTCCTGAATAGAAAGTAAAATCTCATTTTCCAGTAGGGTTTTAACTAAAAGTAAAATCTCATTTTTAAGGATGGACCTGAACAGAAAGTAAAATCCCTTTTTTTTGGAGGGTCCTGAAAAAAAGTAAATTCCCATTTTTTAGGAGGGTCCCCAACAGAAGTAAAATCCCATTTTTAGGAGGATCCTGAACAAAAGTAAATTCCCATTGTTTAGGAGGGTCCTTAACAGA
>NW_025879027.1:0-1210 GCF_002878395.1 Capsicum annuum
TTCTCCTGTTTGTCCACACATATGGCCATAAAAATTTAAACGGGTCACACTAAGATGATCGCCATTATCCCTGGCACGCCTTGATCAATTTTCAGCCCAATGAATGCCCTGACCCAGGGCCCACCCTCGAAACCACGGGCTAAAGAACACCGATTTGGCCTAAAAATGCCCCGTTCGCGCCGTTTCACCCGTTTGTCCACCCAAATAGCTACGAAATTTTAAATGGACCATATTGGGATGATCCCAACCTCTCTGGCATGCCCCTATCAATTTTTGAACCACAGCACGCCCGAACCCCAGGACCACCCCCAAAATCGTGGGCTATAGCACACTAATTTGGCCTGAATACGCCCCGTTCGCGCCGTTTCAATGGTTTGTCCACCTAAATGGCCACAAAAATATAAACGGATCACACTGAGACAATCCCCAATCTCCTGGCATACCTCAGTTAATTTTTGGCCCATACCACTCTCGGACCCTGAGCTCACCCCAAAACTGTGGGCTATAGCACATCGATTTGGCCCAAAAATGCCTCATTTGTGCTATTTTTCTCGTTTGTCCGTACAACTTTCCACGAATATTTAAACGGACCACAATGGGACGATCCCCAACCTCCCAAGCATACCCCAGTCCTTTTTTTTCAAAGAACACCTAAAACCCGATCCCACCCCTAAAACCTTGGGCTATAGTACAATAATTTGGCCGAAAAATGCCCCATTTGCGCCGTTTTACCTGTTCGTCCACCCAAATGGCCACGAAAATTTAAACAGACTATACTGGGATGATCCCTAACCTCCCTGGCACGTCTTAGTTGGTTTTCGGCCCACAATACGCTCGGACCCAGAGCCCACCCCCGAAATTGTGGGCTATAGCAAACCGATTTGGCTCGAAAATGCCCTATTTGAGCTGTTTTGCCCGTTTGTCCATGCAAATGGACAAGAAAATATAAATGGACCACACTAGGACGATCCCCAACCTCCCTGACATGCCCCGATCAATTTTTGACCTACAATATGCCCGTACCCTAGGCCCACCCCTAAAATCGTGGTCTATACATACCGTTTTGGCCAAATAACTCCCCATTTGTGCTGTTTTGCTCGTTTGTCCACCCAAATAGCCACAAAAATTTAAACGGACCACACTGGGATGATCCCCAACCTCCTTGGCATGCCCCAATTGATTTTTTCCCTATAGTAAACCCAAACCTCGG
>NW_025879028.1:0-1755 GCF_002878395.1 Capsicum annuum
ACTTGGAGTGGTAAGGTTACTATAAACCCATTTAGACCTACAGTTAATGAGCAAAAGAATGAGGATGAGTTGGTTGATATTGGGAATAACAACAAGAAAAATGAGGAGAAGAAAATATAATAGATCCTGTATTGAAGCCTATTCCAAGTCCCCTTCCTCCTTATCAACAAAAATTGAAAAGGAAATAAGAAAATAGTAAGTATCAAAATTTTTGTGTTTATGCTAAAAGAGTTATCTATCAACATATTGCTTGTAGAGCCATTGGAGCAGATGTTGGGATATACAAAATTCATGAAGGATTTAATCACCAAAGAAAGGTTAGTCTGTTATGAGTCAGTCGACAATATTCATCATTACAGTGTTGTAGTTAATAGATCTTTGTTAGAGAAGAAGGAGGACCTTGATGCTTCCACAATACCTTACACTATTGGGTCTTTCAACTTCATTCGAGCATTATGTGACTTGGGGGCTAGAATCAATTTTATTTCCTTAATCGTATTCAAGTAATTGGGGTTGAGAGCTCCCAAACTAACTACCATGAGACAAGTGATGACTGACAGAATGGTAAAAAAGACTGTTGGTATCCTTTATAATGTTTTGGTAAAGGTGTCTTCTTTTATCTTTCCTATTGATTGTCTTATGTTAGATTGTGAAGTGGATTTCTTGGTCCCAATTATTTTGGGAAGTACATTTTTGTCTACAAGTAGGAAATTGATTGATTTGGAGAAAGAAAAGCTAATGCTGTGACTCAATGATGAACAAGTGATATTCTGCTTATGGAAATCTATAAAGCAGTATGATATATTGAGAGTGGTATCTGTGATTGATATATATGATGAGTAGAAAAATTTATTCCATGATGTTGATATAGTTACTCTATGGGATGATGGTTCTGATACATTTGTTCCTATTGAAGAGAGACTAGGTGTTGTGGCGATGGCAACTGTGATCATGAATTTTGATGTTGATGTTATCGAGGAGCATGAGGATCTAGTAAATGCACTACATAGGAGTGGTTATAATTTTGCACCAAAGAAGCTTGATTTAGACTTCAAGAAAAGAACTACTCTACCTGCTCGCCCATCCATTGAGGAACCATTGGTATTAGAGTTGATGGCCCTCCCATCTAATTACGATATGCATTTTTGGGGGTTAACAACACTTTGTCAGTTATTATTGTAGCTGATCTAAGGAAGACAGAAGTAGAAGCATTATTATCTATATTATTAAGGTTCAAGGAGGTTATTAGATGGTCCATTGTAAATATTGCGGGTATTTCGTCTGGTCTGTGTACTCATAAAATACAACTTAAACCATATTGTGTTCTATCTATTGAACATTAGCATCAACTCAATCCACTTATGTAGGAGGTGGTGAAGAATGAAATAATCAAGTAGTTAGATGCTGGTGTAGTGTATCCTATTGCTGATAGCAAGTGGGTCAGTTTGGTGCAATTCGTCCTTAAGAAATATGAAATTATTGTGGTGCCAAATTAAAAGAATGAGCTAGTTCCTGTGAGACCATTCATTGGATGGAGAGTGTGTATGGATTATAGAAAATTGAATGCATGGACTCAGAAGGACCATTTTCCAATGTCTTTCATGGACCAAATATTAGATAGGTTAGTAGACCGAGGATGGTATTGGTTTTTTTATGGGTACTCAGGCTACAATCAGATTACTATTGCACCTGAGGACCAAGAGAAAAATACTTTTACATGTACTTATGGGACCTTTTCTTTCTAATGAATTCCAT
>NW_025879029.1:0-2620 GCF_002878395.1 Capsicum annuum
AAAAGTAGCAATTCCGTTTCAAATGGTTTGAGCTTGGAAGCAACCTGTTATCTATCGATAGGCGAGAACAGACTGCTATTGACTGTTTCGCCTATCTATTCTATTATGGCCGGCTTGGAGACATCAGAGGAAGGTCACTATCTCTATCCGGGTACGATCATAGCTTCATTCATTCGTTGAACCTTGGGGATCACCATTAGCATTGAGGTCAATCACCACACTACCTCTATCATACATACGACATTACACAAAGCGAGAGTGCATGGTCAACACACACCTAAAGCGCCTACGTTCCGCTTGCAGCCAATACAACCACAACCTAACTTGCACAAGATTCAACAACCGAAGCTACTGGTAGTCCCGAGGGGGCGGCATCCTCCTATAATAGTTAGCAGTACTGAACAAGCGAGTCATCGGTCCGAGGAAAGAAAAGGATCGCTTTTGAAAAAAAAAAGGAACTTGCTAGGCCTTCAGAACAAAGGCGATTCTGTTCATGCTTCAGACGATCTGGCTAATTCTATATACAACTATCTAATTTTCTTCTATTATATAGAAAGGCGTAAGGGCGAAGGCCTATTTAGCGCCTTTCCAAAGGTAAGCGGTTGGGTTGACTTTGGAAAGGCTACTAAGGATCGGGTGAAGAATGAAAAATGTCCGCTAAAGCCCACGGGATAAGGTTTGCAGATGCGATCATGAATCGAACCAGATCAAAATATTCAGCTGTCGATGGACAAAGCCGGAACGTCGACCGCAAACGAAGGATGGCTAGGCCCCGGTTCCCAGGGTTAGGGTATTCCCTATTATGAGCCTACTCAGATCAGAACTAAACTAGTTGATTCTCTTTGGCCGGCCGGCTTGTTGCAACCTTCGCATTTCCTGCTGAGATCCTAAGTCTCCAAGTGGGCCCTCTTGTCCACCCACGACCTTGGCTTTTTAGAGAATCCCGCTCCTGTGTTGTAGGACTTGTAGCTCGGCAGTCCATCGGGTGGGTTTGTTTATCCTTCCAGTTTCGAGTGTCTTCTTGGATAGTTATAGCGGCCCATAGGCGCGAGATGTACCTTGTGGGGGGGGGAGGGGCGGCGGTCCCCTGGACATAGTCCTTTCAGGCAGTGGCCGTTTAGTCCATGGTTCATTGGATGGTCGGTGCAAGGCCATAAATTGGAACACATTGATTTCGCTCGTTCCCGTCCTTCGCTTCAGGGCCTGTCCCTCGGTGTGGTCAGTACTCCATACTGTCGGGCAGCGAAGCTTACACTTGTTCACTAATTATGACGGTTCACCAGGGCCTCTTTCCTCCTTCCTTTTCTGCTCACTCGTAGGGGTTGGGACCCCCACAAAGGGGGAGGGAGTCGACTGAACATCTCAGCCATTGGCGGGAATTTCGCCCGCATCCGATCCCCAATTCTTGTTCACCCCAGATAATCGTGTTGGGTGAATTGTGACCTCGTATGATCATGTCGGGTGAGCAACAGCCGCTTCGTCACAGTACTTACTTATGGGCTAACAGGTCACACTTTGGCCAAGTATCCTACAAAGAGACTCCCGAGAGCCAGAAGTATTAAAGGAATGGCCATTGGAATGGGCGCATCATGACATCGTAAGATGTCTCGCCCGAATGAATTAGTTGGTACTAGAAATGTTAGAAAAAGTGAACGAAAGGAGTAATAAGAAGTGAAAAGGACAGAGACATTTCCCATCCAGAAAGCAAAGTTCCCACTGATGGTATACTTAGTGTAAGCGAGCTCTAAGATCATATCTTTGGAATAAAATCCAGTTAGAAAAGGAAATCCAATTAGAGATAAGCTGCCCATGAGCATCATGGCATAGGTAAAAGGGAACGAGGAGGCAAGCCCCCCCATCTTCCGCATATCTTGCTCATCCGACATGGCATGAATCACCGAACCTGCACTCAGGAATAGTAATGCTTTGAAAAAGGTGTGATTCATTAAGTGAAAGACGCTAACCGAATAGTTAGAGATGCCGCAAGCAAAGATCATATAGCCTAATTGACTGCAAGTTGAATAAGCTATGACCCTCTTTAGATCATTCTGTAATATTCTAGTGGTTGCCGCAAGGAATGACGTCATAGCTCCTGCAAAAGTAATAACAATCAAAGCTGTAGGTGGGTATTCAAATAAAGGGGAGCACCTTGCTATCATGAAAACGCCAGCTGTTACCATAGTAGCTGCATGAATCAAAGCGGATACTGGAGTGTTACCCTCCATAGCATCAGGTGACCAAGTATGCGATCCTATCTGTGCAGATTTTCCAACAGCACCAATAAAAAGTAAAATACAAATAAGAGTTATGGCATTCAATCTCATATTGCAAGAAATCCAAGAATTTCTGGGGGCACTAGCACGAGCAAAAATGGTGGAAAAGTCTACTGTTTGAAATAGAGTAAAACAACCCAAAATCCCAGGAGCTAATCCAAAATCACCTACTCGATTGACAAGCATAGATTTTATAGCTGCTTTATCTGCCTCAAGTCGTGTAAACCAGAAATGAATTAACAAATATGAAGCAAGACCTACTCCCTCCCATCCCAAGAATAATTGAAAAGAGTTACCTCCAGTCACCAACATTGGCATAAAAAAAGTAGGAATGGATAAATAACACA
>NW_025879030.1:0-5652 GCF_002878395.1 Capsicum annuum
AGTATCTTATTGTCAGTATTATTATTTTCGGGTGTCAGTGTTCAAAATGTAACATTCGGTGTCATGATAATTTCAGTTGTACTTTATGCATCCATGGGTGTATTGCTGATCAGACATGTTTCAAAATTGGTAACTGCAGAGTTTCTATATATGTTTATTCCAACGAATACATATTATTCAGATTGTTATGTTTATGTATAAGCCTTATATTTCACCTTACCCTATCCTTGCATACTCGGTACATTCTTTGTACTGACGCATTCGCGCTATGGTGTTTTTCCCACCATAGGTTCAGAAGAGCGAGATTCAGAGTATATTTAGCTGTCAGATCTTGTAGCAGTGGGTGCAGCAGTGAGTCCTCATCATCCGAGGATATTCTATTTCAGTGTTTTGATGATTTTAGTAGACGGAGTTAGTTGGGGAATTGTCCCTTCAATTTCACAGTTCAGACAGTGTAGAGGCTTTTCAGATATATGTATTGATATTTAGTTTTCAGTACTGTATATTTTGATGTTTGAACCTTATGGCCAAATTTAGCCAGTTTCTGCATTTATCGTATAATATTATGCAGTGAACAGATACGGATATCAGTGAAGGGTTAGCTTGTGGTGCCTCGAGGTCACGAGCACCGTATGGCGTTTTGGTTCATGGGAATCGGGGCGTTACATCGTAGATGAATCTCGATCGGCTTTGACAATTTTATTTGTGTAAAATTTAAGTTTAATTGTATTATTTTGATATCACTTTTATCGTATTATTTTGTTGCAGTTTACAAGTGATAGATAAATGTTGGTCGGCTTTAAAGATTTTTTTTTATGTAAAGGTTAGGTTTAGTTGTATTATTTTGATATCTCTATTATCGTATTATTTTGTTATTGGTTACATGTGGTAGATGAGTGTCGGACAACTTTGAAAAAATTTTTGTGTGTAAAGATTAGATTTAATTGTATTATTTTGATGTCATCATTGTATTATTTTGTTGCAATTTACAGATGGTAGATGAATGTCAATAGACTTTTAAAAATATTTTTGGTAAAAGTTAGGTTTAATAAATAAATTCATCATCTTTACATATTCAAAAGATATTAAATTTAATTATTACATTCATTTTTATTATTTAAATAAATATCTTATTTAGTGTAATGTTTCAACTCATCAAAATGAGATACACGCGCATGATGCGTACACCTAAACTAGTATAAATTAAAGTTGCTTTTAAAATTTTGTGAGAGAGGTATGAGTGAAAAAAGTAAAAACAAAAAAAACTTGTTTTCACTTTTTCAAATATAATTTCGAAATTGTATTTGGAATTCTCATGGCCAAATATATACAGTTTTCACTAAAGTGAATTTTTTCTAAAAAAAAAATTAAAATTTTTTTACGATCAAATGGCTATTTAAAAAATATAAAATACACGTACAACGGGCATGCGTACAAACTACTATACTAAAATACATGAAGCAATAAAAAATAGTTTGTTTGTAAAGTCGAAGTTAAGGGATAATTTTGGTCCCTTTGCGAAGTAGATATTTTTATCTTTTTCTCAAATTTAATCAATACCATCATGTCCCGACTTTGAATTAAAAGGAACAAGTAAATTTTTCATTAAGTGACGTTCTTGATGTTTTAAAAATTAGATAAAAAATAATATTTTTTTAAATTCTTGTTATGTCAATAACTATCTCAACAACTATTAAAACGTGAGTGTGTTTTGAGCTCATTTTTCTCTCCCTTCAATGGGGAGTGATGTACTTCAATTCCTCACTTGCCCTTCTCTTCATAATCCCGTATCCTCTCCTTTGCTCCCCAGATTCCCACTCAACAATTCCACGCGCTGTTCCTCTACCAGCTCCGGCTGCCGGGGGCACAGCAATAGCAGGCGCCGAAAGGACTACCAAGGCTTTAGCTGGGATGAAGAGATTAGGGCCAACGACAAGGGAGAAGACTTTGGTTTCGGAAAGCGCATTTGGTGGTCCGATGAGTATGATATTGAAGACGAAGAAGATGCTGGAATTGATGGTTTTGGGACAATGGATGCTTCCATTGGTTTTGCGTGGGTCATCAAGGTAATTTGCTTATCATACTATCGACGCCAATATATGTTATTTTGTATCTCAATTTTTGTGACACATATATAAAGGCTAACCCGGTGTACTAAAGTTCCTGCTATGTAAATGGTCCGGCGAACGGCCCACCACAAGTGTATTGTACACCTGTTTTCAAGGTTTAAACCCATGACTTCCGGGTCACATGAAAATATAATTGAAATAATCAATTATTAAATAATTTAAATTTTTAAGTATTGTAATTTGTAATACTTTTTCTTTCTATTTTAATTTTAGTGATACTAATATAATTTCTAGAGTCAGTGATTTATAAGGCTTTTAACATAATTTTTTCAATAAAATACGAATACTCCCTCCATCTCGGTTTATAGGACACAAATCAAATTTTGGCAGTCAATCAATTCTTTTTAATATTTCTTTTTTTTATATATATTTTTTAGCTCTTAATTATTGTGATTTATAATATTTTTTAATCTCATTTTCAAATAATATATGTTACTTTATGTCTTCCTCTGTCCCATCCAAATTTATGTGGCACTAATATAATTTAGATAGTCAACCAAATTTTGTATGTTGACATATCATTTTGTGTCGATTTTACTTTTTTTTTTAAATAAAATATTATTAATTTTTTAATGCTTAGATGACCATGATAATTAATTAAGGGTGACATAGTAAAATTACGATTGAAATAGCAAAATGGACATGTCTTAAATGACTTATAATAACTAATTAGAAGTCAATTATATTTTAAAAATAATTTAAGTTTTGAATTATTATGATTTATTATACTTTTTCTTCTATTTCAATTTAAGTGAACTGATATAATTTCGGGAGTCAGTCAAATATTTTATATCTTTTGAATTTTTTAAGTCGTTAATTGTTTTGATTTATAATATTTTTTATGTATTTTTTAAAATAATATATTATATTAAGAAAAATAAGATAAAAAAATTAAAATGGAGGAAAAAAGACCAATGAAGAAGTGCCAAAGCAGGCACTAGGTCAACATGTCTGCTTTGGCACTTGATGATTGAGCCCATGATATCATTTTGTGTCAATTTTACTTTTTTTTATAAAACATTGCTCCCTTCATTTTAAAAAGAATGACCTACTTTGACTTGATACAAATTTTAAGAAAATAAAGAAGACTTTTGAATCTTGTGGCCTTAAATTAAAGTTGTGTCAAATGTACCAAAATGCCCTTTAATCTTGTGGTCCTAAACATGCCATGTGGAAAGTTGAAATTAAAGTATTGCCAAAAAAAGAAAGGGATCATTCTTTTTGAAACGGACTAAAAAGGAAAGTAAGTCATTCTTTTTGAAACGAAGGGAGTATTAATTTTTTAATGCTTAGATGACCATAATAACTAATTAGGGGTGACATAGTAAAATCACGATTGAAGCAGCAAAGCGGACATTCCTTAAATGACTTATAAGAACTAATTAGAAGTCAATTATATTTTAAAAATAATTTAATTTTTGAATTATTATAATTTATAATTCTTTTCTTTCATTCCAATTTAAGTATACTAAGATAATTTCGGGAGTCAATCAAATATTTTATATCTTTTATATTTTTTTAAAGTTGTTAATTGTTGTGATTTATAGTATTTTTTTTACGTATTTTTTAAATTAATATATGAAATTAAGAAAAATAAGACAACCAAATTAAAACTGTGGAAAAATGACCAATGAAGAAGTGCCAAAGCAGGCAACAGGTCAACATTGAGCCCATTCTCCTTTGTTATTACGTAGAAAATAATTTAAGTTTAGAATTATTATGATTTATAATACTTTTTCTTCCATTCCAATTTAAGTACACTCATATAATTTCGGAAGTCAGTCAAATATTTTATATTTTAAAATTTTTTTAAGTTGTTAATTGTTGTAATTTATAGTATTTTTTATTTATTTTTAAAAATAATATATCAGATTAAGAAAAATAAGACAAACAAATTAAAACAGAGAAAAAAGACATGAAAGGAAGGAGCTGTGGGAAGAATTGAGAGCAATGAGAAGCTTATGTGAAGGGCGTTGGGTAGTTTGTGGAGATTTCAACACTACTAGGTTCCCTTCCGAGAAAACAAACTAGTTTAGACTGTTCGGGGCCATGACAGATTTCTTGAGTTGTATCGGTGACCTTGAACTGATTGAACCCCCATTATTTGGGAAAAAATACACTTGGAGAGGAGGTGCTAATCTCAGAAATGCCTCCAGAATCGATAGATTTTTGTATTCTTTCCCATGGGATGAAATGTTTAATCAAATTAGGCAATGCACCCTACCTAGTTTAGGTTCCTATCACAATCCCATAGTATTGACATGTGGGGATGAGGCCTTCAAGAGATCTTATTTCAAGTTTGAAAAGTGATAGCTCAACATGGAAGTCTTTAAAGACAAAGTGTAGGATTGGTGGAGCTCGTTTGAAGTATTTGGTAGGCCTGATTACAAATTAGCTACTAAGCTAAGATTGTTAAAACTAAAACTTAAGGAATGAAACAAAGAAAATAGGGTTAATTGGAAGGAAAAAAAGGAGCAAATTATAAATCAGATCGGGGACGGGGACATGGAAGCTGCTCAAGAAACTAGGCCACTTACTGATGATGAAGAACTGTTCAAGGCACACCTGGCCATGGAGTATGAGAATGTGACAAGGAATGAGGAAATTTTTTGGAGGCAAAATGTCACGACCTGAACTAGGGCCTGATCGTGACGGACATCCCGAACCATGAAGGCTCGGACGTCCCACTCTATCTGATCTGGTAATCATGCACAACATTCATATCATAAAAGAAAATGCAGAAATATAATCTGATACGGAAACATGGTCATTAACTCTGGGTTTCAAGACATAAGAAAGAAAACTGCAATTCAAAATATCTGAATAAGATCTGACTCAGTCTGCGAAATCTCTACTACATCTCAAAACTGTTCTGAAAATTGGGACAAGGCCCCCAATAGACCAAAACAACGGAATAACATGATTTGAAATAAAAGGCCTTGTGGAACAGAGAAGGCTCACCACTGCACGGATCACTTCTCTCTGGAATACTCTACTGATTAGCCAGACCCTTAGACTGAGCCTCCGAACCTGGGAGGTCGGAGGTCAATACAGATGTACTGGTACGCAGAGCAAATCCAAAATAATAATTTATATTCAATATATATGAGAGCAATTTAAAACAGTTCATAAACATATCATATAGTAAGAAATCTCATGGGCATTTCTGAAAGACTCTGAAAGAAAATCATCTGAACTCTGAGACATTCTTTGTTTTACTTCTGCGCTAGGTGGTATACCCTACAACTTTGAAATTCCATAGGCTATATGGAATCCGCTATTAACTCGGCGGGGAAGCCTCCAACCCAAGTGTGCCGCAAGGGTTGAAGTCTCTGACTCTGCTACGCCACACGGCCGTCGCCAGCATAAAATAATATATCCGGATCGGCAAATCACGGTTTTAGGTTAAGAGTTACTTGAACTCAAACCTTCTTCGGGTAACCACCTAACTCTCTTTAAGCCCAGTTTTAACTCTTTAAAACATGCAACAACAACAACAACAACAAACCCAGTGTATTCCCAC
>NW_025879031.1:0-3652 GCF_002878395.1 Capsicum annuum
TTTAGTACTTGCATTTTTGAAGATTGATATGATGAAGGCATTTTATTCTTCTATCCAAACATTGTGTCATCCTTTGTTTACCCGTTTGAGCTTTGTTTTAATTTTCTTTCATATCCCTCTTTTGGAATCAAAATGGAGTCAAAGATAAATGTCGAGGAAATAAGAATAAAAAAAATCAAATCAAAACAAAGAATAAGCTGATGGAACTACGTGCGACCTAATTCTCCTCTCTCGGGAGTGAGATACGTAGGCTGCCCTATTTCGGGCTCGGTCCAACCAAATAAAGATTTAAGATTCACCCAGGCAACAAAACTGGGGCATGATTTAATGTGTTGTTTGAGTAGATTCCAAAAGTTGTAAGTCCCACCCCCACTTCAAGTATCGTTTGAGCCCCTTACCATCTTTTCTAACCTTAACCAAAAGCCAAGTTACAACCAAAGAAAGTCCTTCAGATCAATTTTTGATAATGTTAAGGCTAATCATGCAATGGATATAATGATACATTGTGAAGTACCACTTGTCTCCTTCAGCATAAGAAATCAGGAAAGAAATACAAAAATGAGAGAGTCTTATTGGTGAAGATCCCCGTGGGCATCATAAGGCGATGGTAAGTTGAGAGAAATGAAAATGAGAGATTCTTATTGGTGAAAACCCTTGCAGGCACCATAAGGCGATGGTGAGTGGAGAGAAATAAAAATGAGAGAGTCTTATTGGTGAAAACCCTCACGGGCACCGTAAGGCAATGGAGAGTTCAAGAGAAAAGTGAAAAGTGAAAAGAAAGAAATTTGTTAGCGAAGTCTTTTAAGATGTCGTCAATCGAATGTGATGTATGAGTCCAATGGATTTGAAGAAGCGGCTTAGCGGCAAAGGCACGAACTCGACAACAAATGAGGAGTTTGGATAGGAAGATCAGGCAGATCAATCCAAAATGCATGTCATACTCATTGGAGTTGGTTGGTGTTTCAGATAAGTTTTCTTTTTGAATATGGGACATTGCCCTTTTCTTTCATTTACATATTCATGTTTTTGTCTTTTTTATGTCATTTATCAAAATAAAAGTCACCATTATTTCTTTACATTTTAAGTCAAGTCTGTGTCAAAACAAGCGAGAAAGGATTTCAAAGTTTACTACCGGTCTTTCCAATTATATGAGGAAAAGCCAAGGAACGGCACAGGAAAGAAATATGATCGTAATTCAATGCGAAGCAAAGGAAGTCTATCAACCGACAGGCTATTGGATTCGTGAAAGCATTCAGATTTGGGAAAAGAGTGCATCTCAGGGGGCATAGTAAAATGAAAACCCATCGTTTGAGTTAGAACTAATTTTCCTCAATCTAGATCCGGGGCAATGATGCGGCAAGATAGGGCAAGTGTCAGCGATTTGGAAAAAAGATGAAAGGAACGAGTGTTGGGCAGATACCTGAGAAGCCAAGATCTGCAAGCCACCACTAAGTTTTTAACTAACAAATTTTCTTTGTTGAAATAGGGGGAAATTCGCTTCACTTAATTCAGCTACCATTGGAAATGTACATCCGGGGATTTTACCTTGTATTCAGGACCCTCCTAAAAATGGGATTTTACCTTATGTTCAGGACCCTCCTGAAAAATGAGATTTTACTTTCTGTTTAGGACCCTCCTGAAAAATGGGATTTTACTTTATGTTCAGGACCTTCCTGAAAAATGGGATTTTACTTTATGTTCAGGACCCTCTTGGAAAATGAGATTTTTACTTTATGTTCAAGACCCTCCTGAAAAATGGGATCTTACTTTATGATCAGGACTCTCCTGAAAATGGGATTTTACTTTTGTTCAGGACCCGCCTGAAAAATGGAATTTTACTTTATGTTCAGGATCCTCCTGAAAAATGGGATTTTACTTTATGTTCAGGACCCTCCTGGAAAATGGGATTTTACCTTATATTTAGGACCCTCCTGGAAAAATGGGATTTTACTTTATGTTCAGGACCCTCCTGAAAAATGGGATTTTACTTGCTGTTCAAGACCCTCCTGAAAAATGGGATCTTACCTACTGTTCAGGACCCTCCTGAAAAATGGGATTTTACTTTCTGTTCAGGACCCTCCTGGAAAATGGGATAACGCTTTCAAAAGTGAAATACTACTTTACTGTAATTTTTGTTTGGGATAATTTTTGTTCTAGTTTTAATTTTGGGTTTCAGGAGCCCGCCTGAAGAACAGGGTGATGAAATAACAAGTCAGGAGCCCGCCTGGAGAACAGAGTGAAGAAAGAAAAAGTCAAGCAACAAAGTGATGGAATAGCAAGTCAGGAGCCCGCCTAGAGAATAGGGTGAAGAAACGAAAAGTCAAGCAACAAAGTGAAGCAATTGAAATCCAAGCAACAAGTTGGAAGAAATTGCAAGTCAGGAGCCCGCCTGAAGAATAGGGTGATAAAAGTAGAGTCCAGAGCCAACAGAAGTTGTATAGATAGGATTTTGTAATTTAATTTATGTTTTAACTTGTAATTTTCATTTTTTTGATGTAATGACAGAGCCGCGGACCGGAACCTCGATGGAACCCCACTCGACTACCCAACTCGATATAGTCCACCTCTTCTAATCCTTTGGAAAACCCATGACTTGATTCTCTCATAACTTGGGTAGGAAGGATATCTTAAGTCAAGACCCGGTTGTCCTTGTTCCTTCTGTTTCTTTCTTTGAATAATGGTCGGGTCAAAATTTGGTCTAGTTGTCTACTTCTTTGCCTGAAAACACTTCGTGTTTACATTCAAAGGGGGCATGATGTAGACACCTAATTTCTTCCCTCCCCGATATCGTTTTTACCTATTGTTTACCTTTATCCTACCGTGTACCCTTACCCGTGTGATAATCCCTCCACAAAATGACAAAAATAACAACCCCCTACCTAACTTTGTCTTATCCTAATATTCTAACAACCTACCCAATTAAAAAACAACACCTACCTATCCTATCCTAACAAACTCTACCCCACCTACCCTACCCCAATACACACCCACGTGACCCTCACAATAAAAAAACACACGCATACTCTCACAACCAGAGAATTTTTTGGCACTAACAGTAACAAAAAAGAGATACACATCATTCTTTTCCACCAATGGGGGAATACTGATTTTTACTCACTGGATGCACACAAAGGAAAGGAGAGCACACGCAGATCTCTAAAAGAGGAAGGGGAATACACACGAAAGGAGCAGGGACTCCATTTTTTTCGGGCTTCACGTTCACTGATTGGCACACACATATAAACATATCAACATCCTCACAGCATCACAATAATCCACATATACGCACACACACAGAGAAAGATTAAGGGTAAGAGAGTTTGATCAAAAATAGTGAAGGCAGACGTGAGGGAGTTCCTGAGATTTTCATTGAGGAGTTGGTTCATAGTTAAGATTGTGGTACCTGTTGAGGTTATTGGATGCGGATTCTACCGGATTTAATCGGAATAATACATCAATTTTTGAAAGTGATATCGAGGTCCAATTCTATCTTATCTCCCTTTAAATTTTATGTGAATATGAATGATGTGTTGTTTGGCATGTTTAGATCTTTATTTGTGTTGGTTGATGTTGGATGTGAATGAGAAAACTTGAATTGATAATCAAAGCATGTGATAATTTGGTTAATGGATCGGGGGATCAAAATTTGATA
>NW_025879032.1:0-2113 GCF_002878395.1 Capsicum annuum
TGACCTTTGACCATTTCTTAAAGTTTTGATCTTTGTTGCTAGTTCAATATGTTACTAATATCCATGCAAAATTTGGCAATGCATTGCATGTATATGAGAGTAGCTTATTTGGAACATATCAATTGGAGTAGAAAGGGAAGACGATTAAAATGAATAATTTAACTTGTATACACAAGACAACTATTACACTAACCAATAGGTGTCAAGTGTAATTGTGTATATAAAATTAAACATGAACTCAAGTTCACCTTTTTAAGAGGATGGGGATAGGATAAGTAACTACTACGGTAGTGAATGATGTCTAGGGTATTGTGAGTATTAGTATCCTCATATTAGTAGAGAATTATTTCCAAATGTGATTGGATTCCTATATATATCTTGTAAAACCTTATAGGTAAAGCTTTTGATGCCCACAAGTCATAAAAATGATTTTTGGTATGAATTGGTGTCTTGTTGATGTCGTACTAGCTCGGATCTAGTCCATCATGTGAGAAGTTTGAGATGATGGACATTTGGATCAAGGGTTGCCATATGGATCCGACCCAAAATATTTTTTTGATAAGAAGGAAGGATTACCTTCTGATGAGAAGTTACAATTTTCAAAATAAAGAGGGAACAACTACCTGGTAACTGATAATTTAAAATTGAAAATTCTCTTTAAAAGAAATCTTCTTCTTCATCAATATAAACAAGAAATATCATAAAAAACCAAAATGGGTGACAAAAGATAACACAATTTTCTTTCTCCATACATCATATATAATTAAAAGAGGCATTTAGTTTGTGGATTAAACTTCGTTTCTTAATGATTCAAAGATTGACTTCGGTCGATTATTTTTTATGGAAAAATCTATCACTTTCACTGCAACATATTTAGGTACACAATGTGATTTTGCTTTGATTTACTTTTAGAAAGATATCCTCCTAGAATAAAATTATTCACTTCTGCAAATGGAGATACCTCAAATTTGCTTAACTGCGAACTCACTCAATGATTTGCAAATCACACTTGACTTTTTAGGAAGAAGAACAATTTAAAACTTCAAAATTTGAGTCAATACTCGAGAAAAAAATAGGTACTTATAACAAAAAGATGTTGCTTCTGAAAAGAAGAAATGGTTTATGAAGGGTTGCAGATTTTTGAAACAAGCCCACATGCGGTCGCATGTCATTTCTTTCTCAAAATAAAAAGAAGACAACTGACTTGCTTTGTCATATGCGAACCCATATACGTCTGCAGATGACCATTTATGCCTACATATCATTTTTTCATCATTCAAATAGTGAACTAAAGGATCACATCTCTTTGATGTGTGTTGTGACATGCATCTGTAAATAGAAGAAAAAAATTTAGATCAATATTTTGGATTAAAAAATTACTAACACTCAAGTTTGAAATTAATTTTGACTTAAACATAATCTGTTAATCAATCATTTGACAAATCCAAATTCAAATCCAAAGTCTAGCTGGGCGACAGTGTAAGGCTTATCTTCTTCTATACTTAAGTACAAGAATTTTCCTTTCTCCCACTAATGTAGGAGAACACTCTTTTTATAAAGTGAACATACATTTCACTTTTTCTTCATTTTCTTCCCTCCATTTTTCATTCACATTTTACTTAGAATCCAACATTCTCTAACATGAATGGGGAATGACTATATGATCAAAAAATATCCAGACAAGTGTGTGATTTACAAGTAAAGACTAATTTCATCTAGATAAGTAGGTTTTCCTTTGAATTTCCTTAGTGAACTTGTATCAAATGCACTTGGTCCATTGGTAGATGTGATATCTTTCATCCATCAAACTTTATTGTACACCTAGACAACACAAACCATAAAACTAGCCTTCTACCATTTATGATTCTCACAATTTTATTTGTATCAACCGTGAACACTATCTAGTTTTATGAATTCTTAAATAATAAGCCTTTACTATCATTCTCCTAGAAGCGACTTCCACTTCATCCCCACTGAAACACCTTAAGTTTTGACCCTTACATATTTTCTTGGTTTTAAGATTCTGGTCATCATATGACTTAATGTTACAAGTTGTATAATGTGCGCATGAGTTAAGTAACCTAAGTCGTATGATGATCAGTAGGTTTGGGGT
>NW_025879033.1:0-1371 GCF_002878395.1 Capsicum annuum
AACCCCTAACTAATTTTATCTTATTCTAACAACCCATCCCTATTAAATTTTAACACCTCACATACCCAATATCACCACCTACCCCACCTAACCCCTACCCCTACATACCCTCCCTCTCTCATGGGATACACAAAAAAAAGATAAAGACTCACCGGGAGCCCACGTGATGAGTGAGGATTTTCCATTCTTGAATTGAGAAAAGGAACCTTCTAGGAAAGGGGTAAGGGGGGACTATTTTTGGTTTTGGGTGGTTTTCATTTTAGTATATAGATATACATAGAGTACAAAAAAAAAGGGGAGCTCACGCTTTTTTTCTCCTAAGAGCACAAAACACATACATATAGAATATACAGAGAAGGGAGCATAAAACAGAGGGATTCCATTTTTCTTTCTCCTTTTTCTCACCCATAATAACTTCAACACCATCACAGGCATACGGATTCACCAATAAACACACATACGTCTTCTTCCAATTCTTTGGTTCTTCCAGAAACGCACGCAAGAACCAGAAAGCACACCCACACTTCACTGAATACGCACATAACATAATTTTTTCTCCGCACATGACTAACACACAAATCACAAACACCACACATAGTGAAGGGTGAGTGATGGAGAGACAGTAGTGAGTGGGAGACAGTTCTGAACAGTGAGAGATATGAGAGATCGAGAGAGAGACGAACAAGGGTCGAATCGGTAAAGCTGAACGGAAATCGATAGGAATCTGGTGGTTTGGAGTTGGCCGGCGACCTCTTCGCCGGAGCTGACTGTTTCTGATCTTTTTCAGGTGATTCCGTTTAGAAAACATTAAAATTTGCCGGAAATTCAATCCTTTTCTCACTATTCGTGCTGCTATCTGCGTTCACGGAGTTCCGCCAACTAGATTTTTCAGGTTTTCTCATATTTTTGGGCTCAGATATTCACACACATTTTTGGACTTCTATTTGAGTCAGGTTTTGGGGGTCATCGTGGTTTGAACTGGTTTTATTCGATTCGAGAGTTTGAGTTTGAGGTCTGTTAGTAGTGGTTCATTGGTCCCGGGTCTTTTGTCAGTTCCAGTTGGTCGAATAAAAGCCCCAAGTTAAGGTCATCTCCTTATCTTATTCTTATTCTTAGTTCATTTTTATTATGGTGAGTGGTTGATTATTGTCGTCTTGATTTTCTCTTTATCTTATGCGTGAGGTGAATGATGAATGTCGAGTATTATTGATTGATTGCTGAAATATTATTGTGAATTGATAGTCGAAGCATGTCTTAATCATGTGATTGAGTATGAAATTGGGGATGGGAATTGCAAGGTTGATAAGATGAATTTGGATTACCTTTGAGTTTATTGTTGTTATGTTTCGTTCGGAATAAATATCAAGTTAT
>NW_025879034.1:0-5761 GCF_002878395.1 Capsicum annuum
ATATATATATATATATATATCACTTCTAATTAGTTGTTATAAGTCATTTAAGACATGTCTGATTCGTTGTTTCAATCGTGATTTGATTATATCACCCCTAATTATTTTTTTTTGGTCATCTAAGCATTAAAAAATAAATAATATTTCATAAAAAAAAAAAATACACACAAAATGATATGTCAACCTAAAACATTTGATTGACTATTGTTGACACCCAATTTTGACCTCCCGATACACCTCCTAGGCTGTTATTTTGATAAAAATTATTAATTTTAGACATTAATAGTTTTTACATATTATTTTAATATCAAATAAATAACGACGTGTAACATTCATGATTTTAAAATATACAAATTATTTTATATACTTTTTATTAAGTACCACTTTTACATTTACTAATTCAGTTATAATTTTTTGCATAATTTCATCTTTTATTCATAAATATGCACACTCATAATTTACAAATATATTGTCTATTATTATTTTAATTTATTTCAAAATATAGTAACAACAATTTTTATGTAACAACTTTTACGTAACATTAATTTTACATACGTAACTTATTTTTAATGTCAACATCTTATTATTTTCGTCATTGTTATATTTATTAAATAGCACTTCGAATTCAATTCAATTTTCTATATTTATTTAACTTCTAGCCATCTTTGTATTCAAATTACATCAATTTTAGCTTAAATTCATTTTAATTTTGATCCCAAATTATAATCTCTAATCCCAATTTTAATTTTAACCCAAATTCAGACCCAATTTTTAATTTTTAATCTAATCCTTTTAGTTCTTAAATCATAATCGTTGATCTGATACGATCAACGGCTAAGATTAAATCATCCTTTTCTTCTCTTTTAAACAAAACCAAGACCAAACCCTAACATATTCTACAAACAGCCGCATCTACCTTCACTCTCATCTCTCTCTTCTTTTCTTTGCCAGCAGCCATGGCTGTCGCCGACCGCCACGTCTTCCACCACAGGCGCAACCATTGCTGGTGAAGCCTCCCCTCTCCCTATACCCTTCTTTTCTCTCTCTTTGTTTCCCACCGGCAAAACAAGCCACAATCACCAACAACCCTCTCGGTCAGCCTCCGCCGTTTTTTGGCCAACAACTGCCACAGCTCCCGTCAGCTCATACAGTCGCTGCTACCAGCGTAAATAGTGGTAAGCGCTGCCTCTCTCAACGCCAGAGCAGCCGCAGCCTCTCAACCAACAAACCCCATGCCGCCACCATCGACCAAAACCGCCGCCGACACCCAGTTCGCCGGCCATCAACACGGACAAAGCCAACCAGCGGGAACTATCTGGTTTAAACTTTACCGAAAAATATTGCAATTTATGACGGATTGAATCCGTCCCAGGTTAATTTTATTTTCTACCCCGTCTTTTTATTTTTATCTTTCTTTGGACAGGATCTGTGATTCAAAATTAACGCTAACTTGTCATATCTGATTAGTCTGTCAAAGCTTTGTTCTTCTTTGAGTCCTGCTTTTATTGACTTTTCACAATTGCATGACTGTCCGTCCTATATGAAATTGGTGTGTGATGTTTTCAATACTTTAAAATCTCAAATTTATTCTCATTCTTTCTGTCGTGGACCTGAAAAATAGTTAAAAGATCTGGAGGCTAATTTGATTTCTTCTGTACTTTCTTTCTTTCAAAATATTGGAATTCTATCACCAATTTTATAGGTGTAAATCACAACCTAATATTTTTGATAATCTTATTTTAAGTTGTAAAATTATTCAATAAAATGTGTTTAGCTATGTAAATTGATCCTATTGACCCTCCATAAGTTAACTTAAGTTAGGTAACAAAAATGGTTAAGTGTAAGTTACTTAACGAAAATGATTAAGTGTTATCGAATTCATGACTTGAAAATGGTTTAGCCTTGTCACTTGAAATGTGAATTAGAGAAATGAAAACGATTCAGTGCAGTCACTTGAAGTATGAACTTGTGACTTGAAAATGATCAAGTGTAGTGTTTAGAAATGTGCACTAGTGACTCCAAAATGATCAAGTGTTGTCACTTGAGAAGTGGATTAGTGACTTGAAAATGATTTAGTGTAGTTACATAAAAGGTGAACTTGAAAAGGGTTAAGTATAATGACTTGAAATGTGAATTAGTTATTTGAAAATGATTAAGTGTAGTGATTGAAAATGTGTACTAGTGACTTGAAAATGGTTAAATATAGTGACTTAAAATGTGAATTAGTTACTTGAAAATGGTCAAGTGTAGTCACTTGAAATGTGTACTAGTGAGTTGAAAATGGTTAAGTGTAGTGACTTGAAATGTGGATAAGTTATTTGAAAATTATTAGGTGTAGTGATTTGAAATGTGTACTAGTGATTTGAAAATATTTAAGTGTAGTTACTTGAAAATGGTTAAGTATAGTGACTTGAAATGTGTACTAGTGACTTAAAAATGGTTTAAGTGTAGTTACTTGAAAGTGGTTAAGTATAGTGACTTGAAATGAATGAATAGGTGTAGTGATTTGAAAATGGTTGAGTATAGTTATTTGAAATATGAAGTAGTTACTTGAAAATGGTGAAGTATAGTGACTTGAAATGCGAATTAATTATTTGAAAATGATTAAGTGTAGTGACTTAAAAATAATTAAGTGTAGTTATTTAAAATTGCGAAGTTGTGATTTGAAAATGGTTAAGTGTAGTTAATTGAAATTGTGAACTTGTGACTTGAAAAATGATTAAGTGTAGTCACTTGAAATGTGTACTCAACAACAACAACAACAACAAACCCAGTGTATTCCCACCTGGTGGGGTCTGGGGGGGGTAGGATGTACGCAGTCCATACCTCTACCTCTGAAGAAGTAGAAAGGCTGTTTCCGATAGACCCCCGGCTCAAGACACGCGGTACCACACAAACACATAGTAAAGCACAGCACAAGGTTACAAGATTACATAACATAAATACGACACCCATAAGTAATCTAAAACAAAGGAAAACACACAGATCCATAATAAAACATGGGACACGGGCTCCTAACATGCATAAACCCCCACCAAGTAGTTCCCTACACTAGCGACTCAGGCTGGCCCTAGTCCTCTGCCCTGATTCGCGTCCTCCAGACCTTCCTATCTAGGGTCATGTCCTCGGTGAGCTGTAACTGCTCCATGTCTCGCCTAATCACCTCACCCCAGTACTTCTTCGGCCTACCCCTACCCCGCTTAAACCCATCCAACGCTAGCCTCTCACACCTACGGACCGGGGCATCCATGCCCCTCCTCTTCACGTGTCCGAACCATCTCAATCGGGCTTCCCGCATCTTGCACTCCACTGGTGTCACACCAACCTTCTCCCGGATGTTCTCATTCCGAACTCTATCCCCTCTAGTCAGCCCACACATCCAGCGCAACATCCGCATTTCTGCCACCCTCATCTTTTGGATGTGGGAGTTCTTCACTGGCCAACACTCCGCTCCATACAACATGGCTGGACGGACTACCGCCCTGTAGAATTTGCCTTTAAGCTTAGGCGGCACCTTCTTATCACACAGCACCCCCGACGCGAGCTTTCACTTCATCCATCCCGCCCCAATACGGTGCGAGACATCCTCATTAATCTCACCGTTACTCTGGATCACGGACCCGAGATACTTGAAACTCTCCCTCTTACCTACCTCCTGTGATTCCAGCTTCACTACTACCTCGTTCTCCCTCCTCGTGTCATTAAACTTGCATTCCACATACTCTGTCTTGCTTCTGCTCACCCTGAACCCTTTACACTCAAGGGTTTGCCTCCACACCTCTAATTTGTCGCTCACACCCTCTTGGGTCTCAGCTATCAGAACTACATCGTCTGCAAAAAGCATACACCACGGCACCTCCCCTTGAATACGCCGCGTCAACATATCCATTACCACTGCAAACAAAAAGGGACTAAGAGTAGATCCCTGATGCAACCCTGTCCGGACCGTGAAATATTCTGAGTCTCCTCCCGCCGTCCTCACCTTAGTTTTCGCTCCATCATACATATCCTTGATTGCTCTGATATATGCCAGCGGTACTCCCCTCACCTCCAAGCATCTCCAAAGCACCTCCCTAGGGACTTTGTCGTAGGCCTTCTCCAGGTCGATAAACACCATGTGCAGGTCCTTCTTCCTCTCCCTATACTGTTCCACCAACCTCCGTACCAGGTGAATTGCCTCCGTCGTCGAGCGGCCAGGCATAAATCCAAACTGGTTTTCTGAAATAGACACTATCCGTCTCAGCCTCACCTCGACCACTCTCTCCCAGATTTTCATAGAGTGACTCAATAACTTAATACCCCTATAGTTGTTGCAACTCTGGATGTCTCCCTTATTCTTATAGAGAGGTATCATGGTGCTCCACCTCCAAGCCTCGGGCATCTTTGCCGTCTTGAAGATTTCATTAAACAATCTCGTCAACCACCTCAGACCAGCCTCTCCAACGAACTTCCAAAACTCGGCCGGTATCTCATCCGGCCCCGTCGCCCTACCCCTTCGCATTCTGCGAACAGCCTGTCTAACCTCTTCTACCTTAAAACGTCTACAATAGCTAAAATCCCGACACTCCTCTGAGTGCTCCAGTTCCCCTAACACGATAGCTCTATCCCCTTCATCATTCAAGAGCCTATGAAAGTACGACTGCCATCTATTCTTAATGTGGCCGTCTTCCACCAACACTCTACCGTCCTCCCCCTTAATGCACCTCACCTGATCGAGGTCACGACCCTTCCTCTCCCTAGCCTTAGCGAGTCTAAACAACTTTTTCTCCCCTCCCTTCCCCTGTAACCCTGCATACAGGCTCTCAAAGGCGGCCGTCTTAGCTGCCTTGACTGCTGACTTAGCCTCCTTCCTCGCTAGCTTGTACTCTTTCCTGTTTACCCGTTTCTCCTCTTCGTCCTTACTCTCCACCAACTTGGCATACGCCCCTTTCTTGGTCCCCACTTTCTTCTCCACCTCTTCATTCCACCACCAATCCCCCTGATGGTGCCCGGCCCGGCCCCTAGAAACCCCCAACACCTCACTCGCATTCTCCCTGATGCACCTAGCCGCCCTATCCCACATACTATCCACGTCTCCCCTACACTCCCACACCCCCATTCCTGCCAACTTCTCCCCTATCTCCCACGCCTTCACTGGCGTCAAGCCGCCCCACTTAATTCTAGGTCTACACTCCCTACTTCTCCTCTTTCTATTCTTCTTTATACCCAAATCCATAACCAAGAGCCTATGTTGGGTCGAAAGGTTCTCACTCGGGATGACCTTACAATCCTTACACCACGCCCTATCCCTTTTCCTAAGCAACACAAAGTCAATCTGGGTCCTGGCTACCGCGCTCCGAAAGGTGATCAGGTGCTCGTCCTTCTTTGGGAAGCCCGAGTTCACCACCACCAGCCCAAAGGACCTCGCAAACTCCAATAGGGTAGCCCCCTCCTCATTTCTCTCCCCAAAACCAAAACCACCATGCACATCACCAAAGACTCCCGGTAGCGCCCCGATGTGCCCGTTGAAATCTCCTGCTACAACAATCTTCTCCGAGCTTGGCACGCCTCTCACCACCTCCTCCAAGGCCTCCCAAAACTGCATCTTCTCCTCCCTCTCCGATCCCACTTGCAGTGCATAGGCACTACACACGTTCAGGGTAAACCCCCGAATGACCAACTTAATAGTCATCAACCTATCATTGATCCTCTTCACCTCTACTACCTGACCTCTAAGCTCTTCATCCACTAAGATGCCAACTCCATTCCGACACCTCTCGCT
>NW_025879035.1:0-6070 GCF_002878395.1 Capsicum annuum
ATAATATATTGAATTTATAACTTAAATCATTTGTTGTCTCGTATTTTGATGATGACTATTGAATAGTGGAGGATCAGGTCCTTGCATATCTTACCTTGGTACAGTTGTCACATCTCTGCACAATTTTATCCGCCAGTACAACAAACTGTACGGGTATACAACATACTTAATTAAACACCTAATCCAATCAAAATTCAATCCTCATTATCTACACTGCTATAAATACAAAGAGATGCCTCTTTCTCCACAGTTTTTGCAAACTCTCAAAGCTCGTGTTCTAAATTGTTACTGCTTTTAGCTAAAGGTTCTTAAATCTTGCTTTGTAACTGATTTATGTCACACCCCTTTTTTTTTAACTCCAAAAGATTTAATTTTTAGTTCGAAAGGGTTTTTTTGTTAAGTGACAGAAAAATGAAAATTTTGTTTCGAAAAAATTTTTTACAATTAAATTCAGAGTCGCCACTTGGCATAATCCGGTGTGCCAAGTCACCTTTGGAAAATTCTTTTCGAAATGGTTTGACTCTTTAAAACTGGTTTGCGAACAGAGATTCCAGCTAAGGAATTCTGTTGACCGAGGAGAAGGTGTTATGCACCCCTCGATCCCGTGGTTTGACCACGGTCGCTTGGCGGAGCGTATAGGCTAATTTGACATTATGAATATATAAACCACACAAAATCACAAAAGACGATCAATCAAACAAACAAACAAAACAAATCCAAAATTATAATGTCTAGTCCGATTATTACAATCCCGAAATAGAAAAAAAATGCGAAAATATAAACCAACTCTATTCTAAACTAATTCTAAACTAAACTCCCGTGCTCTACCCGACGCCTCGGGCCTTGATCACGAACGTCCTCCGGGTACAAAATTCTTCGGGGCATTCCCCGGATAAATCAAAGCAAATACCTCGAGGCATTCCCCGGCCAAATGAATACATCTTTTCAATGTGATAAAACTAAACCATTCAACAAAATTTCAAACATTCAATAAATCCACAAATTCTAAACTTTGCCTACCCAACCTACGTTTGCCTAAACCAATTGACGTATCAAGATACTACCAAGTTCGATTAACGTTCATTTCAAGTCAAACAACCAATGAATCAAACTAACCAAAATTCACCAATTATGTCAAGTTTTCAATTCTCACTCCAAATTAATTCACGATTCAAAACAACAAAAGATTCACCACCAACACAGATCAAGCAAGACCTAAACGCAATTTGATGCATCCGAATATAATGAATAATGAACTAACAGAAAGAGGGAATAGGATTGGACCTCAATTCAAAGATTTCGAAATTGAATAATACTTCAATGAAAGGATAGAATCAGCATCCGAAAACCTCGAACCGAACCTCAACAGTGACGAACTCCAACTCTGATATTGAGGAATTCTAAAACAAAAACTGGTTGAGACACGCGAAATACTAAACCCCAAAACAGGAACAAAAAATGATGAATCCCCCGAATCCCGATTCTGGCGACGGAACACAAAGTCAGACGAACCCAGAAACCCCAATACACAACAGAACCAAAGAATAGTGTAACTTGAGCTTCGGTAAGCTCAGACAGTGGCAAAACGATGAGAAAGGGAGGATTCCGGTGAGTTTCAACGAATTTAAGCCGGATTTACTTGAAAATCAAAAGAAACGATGAGATTTTTGGTGATTTCAAACTGGTCGGTCAAGTCGATGAATGATGACCGACTACCGGCAAAGATCTCGCCGAACTTGGCTAGTACAGAACCTGAGATAGGGCTTTTGGTGAGCGAACAGTCGCCGGAATAGTGTTTTCCGGCCTATTCTCCTTTTCCCTCTCTCTCGTTCAGCTGCTCTCTCCCATTTCTCTCCCTCGCAACTTTCTCTCTCTGTGTTTACCAATTCAGTGAGGTGAAACAGTGAGTATCGCGTGTGTGTTTTCTGAGAGTGTGCGTGTCCGTGTTACTGGTGAGAAAGTGCATGTATTTTGTGGAGAAGAAGATCATGGTCCATGGAATTTTTTGTCTCTGGGTCCTTTTTGTGAGGAAGAAGAAGAAAATGGGTCCTCTTTGAGTGATATCCCCTGCCCTTTTATATTTTTTTTTTGTTGTTTTTTGAATTGGTTTTAAAAAAAAAAGGTGAAGTGGGGTAGGGTAGGTAGCGTAGAGGTAGGGTGTCACGCCCCAAAATCCCATCGGGCCGGACTGGCACCCGAAGCCGAGAAGGCCCGGGAGAACCCGTTCAAATACCTGTACTTTCACTTATATGTCACCAAAAATTTGGACAGCACTTCGTTGCATATAGAAGGGTCTAATTACCTGTATCAGCACAACACGCACAAATATATATATATATATATATATTACGTAGCCATCGGGGCCACCATATATACAAATATAACATCACTATATAAACTTCCATGACTTTACCTTTCCTTATGTCTACAAAGCCTCTAGGATATACATGACATAACTAGGGTCGGGACAAATTCCCGCCCACACATGACTCATGTACAATAACAAAACATAAGGAACCGACTCGGAAAGCTTCGAAGCAAACTGGAGCTCACCAACAATAGCTGTATGACCTGGCTCCTACTTGTGCGGTGTATGAGCTGAGGTACCTGTGCCTGCAGCATGAAATGCAGGTCCCCCGTGAGGGACGTCAGTACGAAATATGTACTGAGTATGTAAAGCTGTAAATAATCACATATGATATAGGAGCTCAATAGAAATCAGAAACAAGTGAATAAGTCGTAATAGGAGTAGACCACACTTACTAGAACTTGTGACAACCTGTACATTGTATTTATTCAATCACTTTACCTTCGTTCTTATCGTCTTTGTAATCATTACTGTACTGTACTGTGACCATTAGGCTGCCTCCAGTACATACCAACTGGGATCGACCCATGCTAGGCTTATGCCCCTGGGATACCACCCATAAACACATAAATAGGGATCGACCCATGCTAGGCTTATGCCCCTGGGATACCACCCGATAAGAGAGACCTCCCATCACTTAGTTCAATTAATCTTTGAGATTGTTATTTCGGTCGCCACCACATTTTTTATACTTTGAAACAATGATACATCAATAGGAACCAAGTAATAGACCTTCTATACAATAACGATGTAATAAACACTCATTGGTACATCAACAATGTGTTTCAGAATCATCAATATCACAACAATGAAATAAGAGCCTTTCGGTATATCAATGAACATCTTGACACTTTATAGGATGGAAACAACTTCGTTGGTAACGTAGAACAATACATGTTTTAGGACAACCTCGGAATCTTACTTGATGGAACATTGGTGTTGTCATGCCAAAGAACATTGTTAGAGTATGCTTTACATACCTCGTTGTAGATTCGGATACCAATTCAACACAACTTCCCGCCTTTACAAATCACTTATCTACAATGAAATGTTTGGCATCTAGTATTAGTAACCCAACACCACAATTCTCTTCCATAATTCCATACTACCAATATTTGCAAAACATTCCAAAAATCAACTTGAACAATAGGTTTATGTGTATATATATATATATAATCATCATTTCAATACCACATCATCACACCAAATTCCTTCACCATTCAACATAATCCAACATCATTTCCCAATTATCTTTCAACAACAATCAAATAACATACTTCTTATGCTCACATGCATATATATATATACATATCCATATAAATAACACCAACATAATTTACATCCTTACCATAAAATGACCCTTTTGATTTCGAAGTCCTGTTGGCACAAATAAGGGGTGCTTCTCGAAGCCCTTGAGATGGTGAACACAACTACGGAATCAATTTGGATTTTCTACGGTTGAATCACAAGATATTTGGAGTTGAAATTAGGCTAGGGTTTCTTATTTTCAATAATTTGATGATAATTGATGGATATGAGACTAATTATATGTATATAATGACCAATTTTCGTCCATGAGGTGATGGAAAATGACCATATTGCCCTTAAAAATTTAAGTAAATCCGAATCTGTCCATGGTGGACTGTTTTGATAGGCTAAAGTAAATCAGCCATAACTCTTTGCTCCGATATCGGATTTGGGTGAAATTGGTATCGTTAGAAAGATAATTCAAAGGGATTTCATTTCATATAAAGTAGGACACCCAGTTCGTCCTGTACAAGGAGTTATGATTGTTGAAGTTGACCCTAAAAATCTGTTTTGAGAGGCTGAAGTAAAACGAGTATAACTCCTTACTCAGATGTTGGATTTGGATGAAACCAATTGCATTGGAAAGAAGACTCAAAGATATTTCTTTTGATTTGTGGTAGCTCTCCCAGTTCATTATATTGAGGGAGTTATGATCGTTCAAAGTTGACCCAAAAAACTGGCAGGCCTCAGTAGTTTGTGTGCAGGAAATTTTCCTGCACATTTACTGTTCACAACATCCCGGCCACCGTTTTATAGTTTCGAACGTGCTCAATTATATCGAAACTTATCCGTTTTTGGAAATCTTTATATCGTTGGAAAGCTTATTCAATAACCTTCGTATGGAACCATCGACGGGCAAATTTCAATATAAATAAGGTCGATTCCTATACACATATAATCAAACTATACACTTGAAACCATCTCAAAATAATCAATACTCATACTTAAACTCATATATACCTAACTTAGGATCAATACATATACTCCAACACATATAACAATGGCTAATGCACGTAATTAAGTACGGGGTGTTACATAGGGTGTGGTTGGGAGTAGGTGATTAGGATAAAGTTTGTTAGGATAGGATCCCAACAAGATAATATTTGTTAAGGGTTGTTATTTTTGTCATTTTATGGAGGGTATAGTCACGTAGGTAAGGGTGTATGAAAAAGTGAGGTAAAAATAAATAAAAATTGGACTTGGGAGGGACAAATTAGGTGTCTACAGCATGCCCCCTTTGAATGTAAACATAAAGTGTTTTCAGACAAAGAAGTAGACAACAAGACAGAATTTTGTCCCGACCATTATTTAAAGGAAGAAACAAAAGAAAGAAGGACAACCGAGTCTTGACTTAGGACATCCTACCTACCCAAGTTATGAGGGAATCGAGTGACAGGTATCTTAAAGGATTGGAAAGAGATGGACTATACCGAGTTGGAGAGTCGAGTGAGGTTCCGTCGAGGTTCCAGTCCGCGGCTCTGTTATTACATCAAAAATGAAAAGTACAAGTTAAAACATAAATGAAATTACAAAAATCCTATCTATACAGCTTCTTTTGGACCCTTGACTTGAGTTTCATCAACTTGTTGCTATGCTTTCCAATTTCTACACCCTGCTCTCCAGGCGGATTCCTGACTTGCTATTTCATCAACTTGTTGCTATGCTTTCAATTTTTTCACCCTGTTCTGCAGGCGGGCTCCTGACTTGCTATTTCATCAACTTATTTCTATGCTTTTCAATTTCTACACCCTGTTCTCCAGGCGGGTTCCTGACTTGCTATTTCATCAATTTGTGTCTATGCTTTCAATTTTTTCACCCTGTTCTACAGGCGGGCTCCTGACTTGCTATTTCATCAACTTGTTTCTATGCTTTTCAATTTCTACACCCTGTTCTCCAGGCGGGTTTCTGACTTGCTATTTCATCAACTTGTTGCTATGCTTTCAATATTTTTTTCACCCTGTTCTGCAGGCGGGCTCCTGACTTGCTATTTTTCAATCTGTTTAACTTTCAATTTCTTCACCTTGTTGCTTGGGTTTTCATTTATTCGCCCTGTGCTTCGGCCATGCTTCTGAAATCACATCAAAACTGAAAAGAAAATTATCCCAAATAAAGAAATGCATTTTCTATGAGTTAATTGGAATGACTCGACTAAAAGGTACATCTTTTAGGAATCAAGGGAGATGACTCGACTAAAAGGTACGTCTTATAGGAATCCAGGGGGATGACTCGACTAAAAGGTACGTCTTATAGGAATCAAAGGGAATGACTCGACTAAAAGGTACGTCTTCTAGGAATCAAGGGAAATGACTCGACTAAAAGGTACATCTTCTAGGAATCAAGGGAAATGACTCGACTAAAAGGTACGTCTTCTAGGGGTCAAAGGGGATGACTCGA
>NW_025879036.1:0-3014 GCF_002878395.1 Capsicum annuum
ATGGATCTGTCAAAAATGGGCCGACGATTATAAGAAAAGTAGCTATTGTAGTTCTTAAGCCTGCAAGCAAATTTTTGACTTGAACTTACCTTTGCTAAGAGAAGCGGTATATATTCCGATTGTTATCTATGCAATCGGAATCTATAACTTTTCATGGTGTATACTATGATTATATTGTGCAACACGTTAAATGAGTCTAAATTTTATTTGATATATTATATACAAATAAATTGTCCACCATTGGTTTACATGACCCATTGTCGTTAGCCCATTTTGACTACCTTATCTCAACTCAAGTAACCTTTTAACTTGTTAATGTCCTGCCTATTTAGTGACTCAGTCAATTTTCACCTGCGCAAATTTGTTCGTCTTGCCTATTTGACAATTTTAGTCATAGTATAACTTGTATGATATCGTATTTAATGCCTCCGTCCAGGAGCGGACCTATGTAGGATTTTGGGGTGCTCCGGCACCGACTAAACTCGACGCAAAATAGGTAATAATTACATAGAAAATATAGGAAAATAGATATAAAACATACAAAAGCACCCACTATAACAAAAAGTTAAGTGAGTGCATTGACATTTAGGTTGATCTTAAGGTGCTTCATTCGAAGGAGGCCCCGGATTTGAACCTCATTGAGATGATTTTTTTTTACCTTTTTTCAGTTTTTAAATTTTTTAGCACACCCACTATCCTTAAATCCTGGATACGCCACTGCCCCCGTCTAACAAGTTTATTTCAATACGTCCAATTCAATTCAACCCATCCAATTTAAAATTTCAGTAGTGCCACCTCTTTTATATATACACTAGATACTGTAGCCCGTGCCATCACGGGCCCAACATATGTTATTTACGTTATCTCAATTTATGTGGCACAAATAGTAGTTGGAGTGTCAATCAAATTTTTATTAATATAATTTTTTAAATAATTTAAGTTGCTAATCATTGTGATTTATAGTATCTTTTATGTAATTTAGTAATTTATGTTACTCGCTTTATCCTAAATTTAGAATTTAGTAAGTCAGTCAAATTTTTTTTACTAATATATTTTTTTAAATATTTTAAGTTGTTAATCTTTGCGATTTTAGTATCTTTTAATGTAATTTCAAATAGTTTATGTTACTTACTTTATCGCAACTTATGTGACACTATTAATGTAAGATGGACTGCGTACATCTTACCCTTCCAGACCTCACTATGTGGGAATACACTGGGTTTGTTGTTGTTGTTGTATATATTATTAAAATATTATAAGATGTTAATAGTTATGACTTATAATTATTCTTTTGCATAATTTTTAAATATATAATATTTTATCAAAATAAAGTAAATAAATTAAAATAAATAAAGTACTAAATTTTTAAAACATGTTAACTTCAAAAACATCTTTGGATCAACAAATTACTAAATTAAAACAATAAAACATGCAAATAATAAAATGTCAAAACTATCCCAAATTTACGTGGCACAAATATAATTTAGATAATCAATCAGATTCTTAATATGTTTTTAAATATTTTAAATTGTTAGATATTGTAATTTATAATATTTTTCATATAATTTTCAAATAATATATGTTACTCTCCTTATCCAAATTTTTGCGGCATTGATATTCAATTATATTCTTAAAATAATTTAAGTTCTTAATTATTATGATTTATAATGCTTTTTCTTCTATTCCAATTTAAGTAGCACTGAAATAAATTCGAGAGTCAACCAAATTTTATGATTGAAGCAGCGAAGTAGATATGTCCTAAATGACTTATAATACCTAATTAGAAGTGATATAGCAAAATTACTATGAGAAAATATTTGTGAAAAAAATTTAAATGAGTCTCATAAAAGATGTCATGTTAATTTAAAACATTAATAATTAATTTATCATTTTATGTCAATTTTATTTTTATTAAATATTATTAAATTTTTAATACCTAAATGACTTATAATAATTAATTAGGGATGATATAGTAAAATTATGGTTGAAGCAGCTGAAGTAGACATGTCATGAATGTCTATTTTACTTTTTTTTATTAAATATTATTAATTTTCTTATATGTAAATGTGTTACAATAATTAATTAGGGGTAATATAGTAAAATCATGGAGCAAACATACTTGTGAATTTTTTTAAATAAGTCTCATATAAGATGTCCTATTAATCTAAAACATCAACAATTGATTTATTATTTATATCTATTTTATTATTTATTAAATATTATTAATTTTTTAATACCTGGATGACTTATAATAATTAATTTGAAGTGATATAATAAAACTACGATTGAAGCAGCTAAAATAGACATGTCATAAATGACTATTTTACCTTTTTCTAATTAAGTATTATTACTTTTCTTATATATAAATGACTTAAAATAATTAATTAAGGATAATATGGTAAAATCATGGAGCAGCTGAAGCAAGTGAAGAAGCAGGCATGTTGACGAAGAGCTGCCTGCTTGTTCACTCTTATTAATAGTAATAATAATTAGTTTGAGGTAATATAATAAGACTACTATTGAAGCAGCTGAAATAGACATGTCATAAATGTCTATTTTATCTTTTTTAATTAAATATTATTAATTTTCTTATATATAAATAACTTAAAATAATTAATTAGGAATAATATAATAAAATCGCGAAGCAGCTGAAACAGGTGAAGAAGTAGGCATGTTGACGAAGAGATGCCTGCTTCTTCACTCTTATTAATAGTAGTAGTAATAATACCACTTGTATGAAATCATTTTCAACTCCAAATTATGTTATGCCAAAAGGAAAAAGATAAGATGATAAATTTTTTTTAAAAAAATGCCATCATATACTGCTAGATCTTGTAGGGTTTAGCTGCTTTTAATATTTTCTCTAAATTTTGTCCTCTATCCCTCTCCAATTAAGGTGTTCAAATTAAATCGAAAAAAATTGCATCGTATCAAATAGTTAAATTAATCGATAAATGTAGTTGATTAGGTTTGATGGAAATGTTCTATGCGACATGACTTTTTCGGTTCTTTTT